>NW_026894336.1:0-146535 GCF_032452875.1 Bos javanicus | reverse complement strand
TGGCGCTGATCATGGTGACTGACTGCTGCACTGATCATGTTTGCTATCATACACTGATCATGTGCCTCTGGAGGCAATAAACAAAGAGCTGAGTAGGCACGAATCAAACAGTCAGCAGGCAATAATCATGGAACTCAGGTGTGAGGAATCATGCTGCTCAGCTGGCAATAATCAAGCAGCTGAGCAGGCAGGAATTACGCAGCACAGCTGGCAATTGTCAAGCAGATGACAGGCAGGAATCGTGCAGCTCAGCTGGCAATTGTCAAGCAGATGAGCAGACAGTAATCACGCAGCTCAGCAGGCCCAGATCACGTGACTGAGCATGCACTGTTCACGTGGCTGATCATACACTGATCACGTGATGATCATGTACTGATCACTTGGATATCATGCACTGATCACGTGGCTGATCATACACTGTTCACGTGTCTGACCATGCACTGATCACGTGGCTGATCATACACTGCTCACGTAACTGATCATGCACTGATCACGTGGCTATCATGCACTGATCACGTGGCTGAACATGCACTGTTCACGTGGCTGATCACACACCTGTCACGTGACAGATCATGCACTGATCACGTGGCACTCATGCACTGATCACGTGGCTGATCATACTCTGCTCACGTGACTGATCATGCACTGATCACGTGGCTATCATGCTCTGCTCACGTGGCTGATCATGCAAGGATCACGTAGCAACCATGTACTGGTCACGTGACTGATCATGCACTGATCACGTAATTGATCCTGCACTGATCACGTGGCTCATCATGCACTGATCACGTGGCTGATCACACATGATCACGTGACTGATCATGCACTGATCACGTGGCTGATCATGCACTGATCACGTGGCTGTCATGCACTGATCACGTGGCTATCATGCACTGATCACGTGGCTGATCACACATGTATCACGTGACTGATCATGCACTGATCACGTGGCTATCATGCACTGATCACGTGGCTGATCATGCACTGATCACGTGGCTGATCATGCACTGATCACGTGACTGATCATGCACTGATCACGTGACTGATCATGCACTGATCACGTGGCTGATCATGCACTGATCACGGCTGGATCATGCACTGATCACGTGCCTGATCATGCACTGATCACGTGGCTATCTGCACTGATCACGTGGGCATACTGATCACTGACTGATCATGCACTGCACTGATCATGCGTCATGGCTATCATGAACTACTCACGTGGCTGATCATGCAATGATCATGTAGCTACCATGTACAGGTCACGTGAATGATCATACACCCATCAGGTGACTGATCATGCACTGATCACGTGGCTATCATGCACGGATCACGAGACTGATCATGCACTGTTCACGTCTATATCATGCACTGATCACATGACTGCCCGTGCACTGATCACGTGGATGATCATACACTAATCTTGTGACAGATCATGCACTGATCACGTGGCTGATCATGCACTGATACCGTGACTGAGCATGGACTGATCACATGACTATCATGTAGTGATCACGTGACTTAATGGCGCTGATCATGTGACTGATCATGCGCTGATCATGTTTGCTATCATACACTGATCATGTGCCTCTGGAGGCAATAAACAAAGAGCTGAGTAGGCACGAATCAAACAGTCAGCAGGCAATAATCATGGAACACAGGTGTGAGGAATCATGCTGCTCAGCTGGCAATAATCAAGCAGCTGAGCAGGCAGGAATTACGCAGCACAGCTGGCAATTGTCAAGCAGATGACAGGCAGGAATCGTGCAGCTCAGCTGGCAATTGTCAAGCAGATGAGCAGACAGTAATCACGCAGCTCAGCAGGCCCAGATCACGTGACTGAGCATGCACTGTTCACGTGGCTGATCATACACTGATCACGTGATGATCATGTACTGATCACTTGGATATCATGCACTGATCACGTGGCTGATCATACACTGTTCACGTGTCTGACCATGCACTGATCACGTGGCTGATCATACACTGCTCACGTAACTGATCATGCACTGATCACGTGGCTATCATGCACTGATCACGTGGCTGAACATGCACTGTTCACGTGGCTGATCACACACCTGTCACGTGACATATCATGCACTGATCACGTGGCACTCATGCACTGATCACGTGGCTGATCATACTCTGCTCACGTAACTCATGCACACATCACGTGGCTATCATGCACTGCTCACGTGGCTCGTCATGGAATGATCACGTAGCAACCATATACTGGTAACGTGACTGATCATGCAAAGATCACGTAAATGATCATGCACTGTTCACGTGACTGATCATGTACTGATCACGTGACTGATCATGCACTGACCACGTGGCTATCATGCTCTGCTCACGTGGCTGATCATGCAACGATCACGTAGCAACCATGTACTGGTCACGTGACTGATCATGCACTGATCACGTAATTGATCCTGCACTGATCACGTGGCTCATCATGCACTGATCACGTGGCTGATCACACATGTATCACGTGACTGATCATGCACTGATCCCGTGGCTCTCATGCACTGATCACGTGGCTGTCATGCACTGATCACGTGGATATCATGCACTGATCATGTGGCTGATCACACACGTATCACATGACTGATCATGCACTGATCACGTGGCTATCATGCACTGATCACGTGGCTATCATGCACTGATCACGTGGCTGATCAGGCAATGATCACGTAGCTACCATGTACTGGTCACGTAACTGATCATGCACTGAGCACGTAATTGATCATGCACTGATCATGTGGCTGATCATGCACTGATCACGTGGCTGATCATACACTGATCACATAACTGATCATGCACTGATCACGTGACTGATCATGCACTGATCACGTGGCTATCATGCACTGATCACGTGGCTGGACATACACTGATCACGTGCCTGGTCATGCACTGATCACGTGGCTGATCATGCACTGATCACGTGACTGATCATGCACTGATCTCGTGTCTGATCATGCACTGATCACGTGGCTATCATGCACTGCTCACGTGGCTGATCATGCCATGATCACGCAGCTACCATGTACTGGTCACATGACTGATCATGCACTGATCACGTGACTGATCATGCAGTGATCACGTGGCTATCATGAACTACTCACGTGGCTGATCATGCAATGATCATGTAGCTACCATGTACAGGTCACGTGAATGATCATACACCCATCAGGTGACTGATCATGCACTGATCACGTGGCTATCATGCACGGATCACGAGACTGATCATGCACTGTTCACGTCTATATCATGCACTGATCACATGACTGCCCGTGCACTGATCACGTGGATGATCATACACTAATCTTGTGACAGATCATGCACTGATCACGTGGCTGATCATGCACTGATACCGTGACTGAGCATGGACTGATCACATGACTATCATGTAGTGATCACGTGACTTAATGGCGCTGATCATGTGACTGATCATGCGCTGATCATGTTTGCTATCATACACTGATCATGTGCCTCTGGAGGCAATAAACAAAGAGCTGAGTAGGCACGAATCAAACAGTCAGCAGGCAATAATCATGGAACTCAGGTGTGAGGAATCATGCTGCTCAGCTGGCAATAATCAAGCAGCTGAGCAGGCAGGAATTACGCAGCACAGCTGGCAATTGTCAAGCAGATGACAGGCAGGAATCGTGCAGCTCAGCTGGCAATTGTCAAGCAGATGAGCAGACAGTAATCACGCAGCTCAGCAGGCCCAGATCACGTGACTGAGCATGCACTGTTCACGTGGCTGATCATACACTGATCACGTGATGATCATGCACTGATCACTTGGATATCATGCACTGATCACGTGGCTGATCATACACTGTTCACGTGTCTGACCATGCACTGATCACGTGGCTGATCATACACTGCTCACGTAACTGATCATGCACTGATCACGTGGCTATCATGCACTGATCACGTGGCTGAACATGCACTGTTCACGTGGCTGATCACACACCTGTCACGTGACATATCATGCACTGATCACGTGGCACTCATGCACTGATCACGTGGCTGATCATACTCTGCTCACGTAACTCATGCACACATCACGTGGCTATCATGCACTGCTCACGTGGCTCGTCATGGAATGATCACGTAGCAACCATATACTGGTAACGTGACTGATCATGCAAAGATCACGTAAATGATCATGCACTGTTCACGTGACTGATCATGTACTGATCACGTGACTGATCATGCACTGACCACGTGGCTATCATGCTCTGCTCACGTGGCTGATCATGCAACGATCACGTAGCAACCATGTACTGGTCACGTGACTGATCATGCACTGATCACGTAATTGATCCTGCACTGATCACGTGGCTCATCATGCACTGATCACGTGGCTGATCACACATGTATCACGTGACTGATCATGCACTGATCCCGTGGCTCTCATGCACTGATCACCTGGCTGTCATGCACTGATCACGCGGATATCATGCACTGATCACGTGGCTGATCACACACTTATCACATGACTGATCATGCACTGATCACGTGGCTATCATGCACTGATCACGTGGCTATCATGCACTGATCACGTGGCTGATCAGGCAATGATCACGTAGCTACCATGTACTGTCACGTGACTGATCATGCACTGAGCACGTAATTGATCATGCACTGATCATGTGGCTGATCATGCACTGATCACGTGGCTGATCATACACTGATCACGTAACTGATCATGCACTGATCACGTGACTGATCATGCACTGATCACGTGGCTATCATGCACTGATCACGTGGCTGATCATGCACTGATCACGTGGCTGATCATGCATGATCACGCAGCTACCATGTACTGGTCACGTGACTGATCATGCACTGATCACGTGACTGATCATGCAGTGATCACGTGGCTATCATGAACTACTCACGTGGCTGATCATGCAATGATCATGTAGCTACCATGTACAGGTCACGTGAATGATCATACACCCATCAGGTGACTGATCATGCACTGATCACGTGGCTATCATGCACTGATCACGAGACTGATCATGCACTGTTCACGTCTATATCATGCACTGATCACATGACTGCCCGTGCACTGATCACGTGGATGATCATACACTAATCTTGTGACAGATCATGCACTGATCACGTGGCTGATCATGCACTGATACCGTGACTGAGCATGGACTGATCACATGACTATCATGTAGTGATCACGTGACTTAATGGCGCTGATCATGTGACTGATCATGCGCTGATCATGTTTGCTATCATACACTGATCATGTGCCTCTGGAGGCAATAAACAAAGAGCTGAGTAGGCACGAATCAAACAGTCAGCAGGCAATAATGATGGAACTCAGGTGTGAGGAATCATGCTGCTCAGCTGGCAATAATCAAGCAGCTGAGCAGGCAGGAATCGCGCAGCTCAGCTGGCAATTGTCAAGCAGATGAGCAGACAGTAATCACGCAGCTCAGCAGGCCCAGATCACGTGACTGAGCATGCACTGTTCACGTGGCTGATCATACACTGATCACGTGATGATCATGCACTGATCACTTGGATATCATGCACTGATCACGTGGCTGATCATACACTGTTCACGTGTCTGACCATGCACTGATCACGTGGCTGATCATACACTGCTCACGTAACTGATCATGCACTGATCACGTGGCTATCATGCACTGATCACGTGGCTGAACATGCACTGTTCACGTGGCTGATCACACACCTGTCACGTGACATATCATGCACTGATCACGTGGCACTCATGCACTGATCACGTGGCTGATCATACTCTGCTCACGTAACTCATGCACACATCACGTGGCTATCATGCACTGCTCACGTGGCTCGTCATGGAATGATCACGTAGCAACCATATACTGGTAACGTGACTGATCATGCAAAGATCACGTAAATGATCATGCACTGTTCACGTGACTGATCATGTACTGATCACGTGACTGATCATGCACTGACCACGTGGCTATCATGCTCTGCTCACGTGGCTGATCATGCAACGATCACGTAGCAACCATGTACTGGTCACGTGACTGATCATGCACTGATCACGTAATTGATCCTGCACTGATCACGTGGCTCATCATGCACTGATCACGTGGCTGATCACACATGTATCACGTGACTGATCATGCACTGATCCCGTGGCTCTCATGCACTGATCACGTGGCTGTCATGCACTGATCACGTGGATATCATGCACTGATCATGTGGCTGATCACACACGTATCACATGACTGATCATGCACTGATCACGTGGCTATCATGCACTGATCACGTGGCTATCATGCACTGATCACGTGGCTTATCAGGCAATGATCACGTAGCTACCTTGTACTGGTCACGTAACTGATCATGCACTGAGCACGTAATTGATCATGCACTGATCATGTGGCTGATCATGCACTGATCACGTGGCTGATCATACACTGATCACATAACTGATCATGCACTGATCACGTGACTGATCATGCACTGATCACGTGGCTATCATGCACTGATCACTTGGCTGGACATACACTGATCACGTGCCTGGTCATGCACTGATCACGTGGCTGATCATGCACTGATCACGTGACTGATCATGCACTGATCTCGTGTCTGATCATGCACTGATCACGTGGCTATCATGCACTGCTCACGTGGCTGATCATGCCATGATCACGCAGCTACCATGTACTGGTCACATGACTGATCATGCACTGATCACGTGACTGATCATGCAGTGATCACGTGGCTATCATGAACTACTCACGTGGCTGATCATGCAATGATCATGTAGCTACCATGTACAGGTCACGTGAATGATCATACACCCATCAGGTGACTGATCATGCACTGATCACGTGGCTATCATGCACTGATCACGAGACTGATCATGCACTGTTCACGTCTATATCATGCACTGATCACATGACTGCCCGTGCACTGATCACGTGGATGATCATACACTAATCTTGTGACAGATCATGCACTGATCACGTGGCTGATCATGCACTGATACCGTGACTGAGCATGGACTGATCACATGACTATCATGTAGTGATCACGTGACTTAATGGCGCTGATCATGTGACTGATCATGCGCTGATCATGTTTGCTATCATACACTGATCATGTGCCTCTGGAGGCAATAAACAAAGAGCTGAGTAGGCACGAATCAAACAGTCAGCAGGCAATAATCATGGAACTCAGGTGTGAGGAATCATGCTGCTCAGCTGGCAATAATCAAGCAGCTGAGCAGGCAGGAATTACGCAGCACAGCTGGCAATTGTCAAGCAGATGACAGGCAGGAATCGTGCAGCTCAGCTGGCAATTGTCAAGCAGATGAGCAGACAGTAATCACGCAGCTCAGCAGGCCCAGATCACGTGACTGAGCATGCACTGTTCACGTGGCTGATCATACACTGATCACGTGATGATCATGTACTGATCACTTGGATATCATGCACTGATCACGTGGCTGATCATACACTGTTCACGTGTCTGACCATGCACTGATCACGTGGCTGATCATACACTGCTCACGTAACTGATCATGCACTGATCACGTGGCTATCATGCACTGATCACGTGGCTGAACATGCACTGTTCACGTGGCTGATCACACACCTGTCACGTGACATATCATGCACTGATCACGTGGCACTCATGCACTGATCACGTGGCTGATCATACTCTGCTCACGTAACTCATGCACACATCACGTGGCTATCATGCACTGCTCACGTGGCTCGTCATGGAATGATCACGTAGCAACCATATACTGGTAACGTGACTGATCATGCAAAGATCACGTAAATGATCATGCACTGTTCACGTGACTGATCATGCACTGATCACGTGACTGATCATGCACTGACCACGTGGCTATCATGCTCTGCTCACGTGGCTGATCATGCAACGATCACGTAGCAACCATGTACTGGTCACGTGACTGATCATGCACTGATCACGTAATTGATCCTGCACTGATCACGTGGCTCATCATGCACTGATCACGTGGCTGATCACACATGTATCACGTGACTGATCATGCACTGATCACGTGGCTCTCATGCACTGATCACGTGGCTGTCATGCACTGATCACGTGGCTATCATGCACTGATCACGTGGCTGATCACACACGTATCACATGACTGATCATGCACTGATCACGTGGCTATCATGCACTGATCACGTGGCTATCATGCACTGATCACGTGGCTGATCAGGCAATGATCACGTAGCTACCTTGTACTGGTCACGTAACTGATCATGCACTGAGCACGAATTGATCATGCACTGATCACGTGGCTGATCATGCACTGATCACGTGGCTGATCATGCACTGATCACGTAATGATCATGCACTGATCACGTGACTGATCATGCACTGATCACGTGGCTATCATGCACTGATCACGTGGCTGATCATGCACTGCTCACGTGGCTGATCATGCCATGATCACGCGGCTACCATGTACTGGTCACATGACTGATCATGCACTGATCACGTGACTGATCATGCAGTGATCACGTGGCTATCATGAACTACTCACGTGGCTGATCATGCAATGATCATGTAGCTACCATGTACAGGTCACGTGAATGATCATACACCCATCAGGTGACTGATCATGCACTGATCACGTGGCTATCATGCACTGATCACGAGACTGATCATGCACTGTTCACGTCTATATCATGCACTGATCACATGACTGCCCGTGCACTGATCACGTGGATGATCATACACTAATCTTGTGACAGATCATGCACTGATCACGTGGCTGATCATGCACTGATACCGTGACTGAGCATGGACTGATCACATGACTATCATGTAGTGATCACGTGACTTAATGGCGCTGATCATGTGACTGATCATGCGCTGATCATGTTTGCTATCATACACTGATCATGTGCCTCTGGAGGCAATAAACAAAGAGCTGAGTAGGCACGAATCAAACAGTCAGCAGGCAATAATCATGGAACTCAGGTGTGAGGAATCATGCTGCTCAGCTGGCAATAATCAAGCAGCTGAGCAGGCAGGAATTACGCAGCACAGCTGGCAATTGTCAAGCAGATGACAGGCAGGAATCGTGCAGCTCAGCTGGCAATTGTCAAGCAGATGAGCAGACAGTAATCACGCAGCTCAGCAGGCCCAGATCACGTGACTGAGCATGCACTGTTCACGTGGCTGATCATACACTGATCACGTGATGATCATGTACTGATCACTTGGATATCATGCACTGATCACGTGGCTGATCATACACTGTTCACGTGTCTGACCATGCACTGATCACGTGGCTGATCATACACTGCTCACGTAACTGATCATGCACTGATCACGTGGCTATCATGCACTGATCACGTGGCTGAACATGCACTGTTCACGTGGCTGATCACACACCTGTCACGTGACATATCATGCACTGATCACGTGGCACTCATGCACTGATCACGTGGCTGATCATACTCTGCTCACGTAACTCATGCACACATCACGTGGCTATCATGCACTGCTCACGTGGCTCGTCATGGAATGATCACGTAGCAACCATATACTGGTAACGTGACTGATCATGCAAAGATCACGTAAATGATCATGCACTGTTCACGTGACTGATCATGTACTGATCACGTGACTGATCATGCACTGACCACGTGGCTATCATGCTCTGCTCACGTGGCTGATCATGCAACGATCACGTAGCAACCATGTACTGGTCACGTGACTGATCATGCACTGATCACGTAATTGATCCTGCACTGATCACGTGGCTCATCATGCACTGATCACGTGGCTGATCACACATGTATCACGTGACTGATCATGCACTGATCCCGTGGCTCTCATGCACTGATCACGTGGCTGTCATGCACTGATCACGTGGATATCATGCACTGATCACGTGGCTGATCACACACGTATCACATGACTGATCATGCACTGATCACGTGGCTATCATGCACTGATCACGTGGCTATCATGCACTGATCACGTGGCTATCATGCACTGATCACGTGGCTGATCAGGCAATGATCACGTAGCTACCATGTACTGGTCACGTGACTGATCATGCACTGAGCACGTAATTGATCATGCACTGATCATGTGGCTGATCATGCACTGATCACGTGGCTGATCATACACTGATCACTTGACTGATCATGCACTGATCACGTGGCTGATCATGCACTGATCACGTGGCTATCATGGCTAACATACTGATCACGTGGCTGATCATGCACTGATCACGTGCTGATCATGCACTGATCACGTGACTGATCATGCACTGATCACGTGGCTATCATGCACTGATCACGTGGCTGGACATACTGATCACGTGCCTGGTCATGCACTGATCACGTGGCTGATCATGCACTGATCACGTGACTGATCATGCACTGATCTCGTGTCTGATCATGCACTGATCACGTGGCTATCATGCACTGCTCACGTGGCTGATCATGCCATGATCACGCAGCTACCATGTACTGGTCACATGACTGATCATGCACTGATCACGTGACTGATCATGCAGTGATCACGTGGCTATCATGAACTACTCACGTGGCTGATCATGCAATGATCATGTAGCTACCATGTACAGGTCACGTGAATGATCATACACCCATCAGGTGACTGATCATGCACTGATCACGTGGCTATCATGCACGGATCACGAGACTGATCATGCACTGTTCACGTCTATATCATGCACTGATCACATGACTGCCCGTGCACTGATCACGTGGATGATCATACACTAATCTTGTGACAGATCATGCACTGATCACGTGGCTGATCATGCACTGATACCGTGACTGAGCATGGACTGATCACATGACTATCATGTAGTGATCACGTGACTTAATGGCGCTGATCATGTGACTGATCATGCGCTGATCATGTTTGCTATCATACACTGATCATGTGCCTCTGGAGGCAATAAACAAAGAGCTGAGTAGGCACGAATCAAACAGTCAGCAGGCAATAATCATGGAACTCAGGTGTGAGGAATCATGCTGCTCAGCTGGCAATAATCAAGCAGCTGAGCAGGCAGGAATTACGCAGCACAGCTGGCAATTGTCAAGCAGATGACAGGCAGGAATCGTGCAGCTCAGCTGGCAATTGTCAAGCAGATGAGCAGACAGTAATCACGCAGCTCAGCAGGCCCAGATCACGTGACTGAGCATGCACTGTTCACGTGGCTGATCATACACTGATCACGTGATGATCATGCACTGATCACTTGGATATCATGCACTGATCACGTGGCTGATCATACACTGTTCACGTGTCTGACCATGCACTGATCACGTGGCTGATCATACACTGCTCACGTAACTGATCATGCACTGATCACGTGGCTATCATGCACTGATCACGTGGCTGAACATGCACTGTTCACGTGGCTGATCACACACCTGTCACGTGACATATCATGCACTGATCACGTGGCACTCATGCACTGATCACGTGGCTGATCATACTCTGCTCACGTAACTCATGCACACATCACGTGGCTATCATGCACTGCTCACGTGGCTCGTCATGGAATGATCACGTAGCAACCATATACTGGTAACGTGACTGATCATGCAAAGATCACGTAAATGATCATGCACTGTTCACGTGACTGATCATGTACTGATCACGTGACTGATCATGCACTGACCACGTGGCTATCATGCTCTGCTCACGTGGCTGATCATGCAACGATCACGTAGCAACCATGTACTGGTCACGTGACTGATCATGCACTGATCACGTAATTGATCCTGCACTGATCACGTGGCTCATCATGCACTGATCACGTGGCTGATCACACATGTATCACGTGACTGATCATGCACTGATCCCGTGGCTCTCATGCACTGATCACGTGGCTGTCATGCACTGATCACGTGGATATCATGCACTGATCACGTGGCTGATCACACACGGATCACGACTATCATGCACTGATCATGACTGATCATGCACTGATCACGTGGCTATCATGCACTGATCACGTGGCTGATCATGCACTGATCACGTGGCTGATCAGGCAATGATCACGTAGCTGACCATGTACTGGTCACGTAACTGATCATGCACTGATCACGTGGATCATGCACTGATCATGGCTGATCATGCACTGATCACGTGGCTGATCATACACTGATCACATAACTGATCATGCACTGATCACGTGACTGATCATGCACTGATCACGTGGCTATCATGCACTGATCACTTGGCTGGACATACACTGATCACGTGCCTGGTCATGCACTGATCACGTGGCTGATCATGCACTGATCACGTGACTGATCATGCACTGATCTCGTGTCTGATCATGCACTGATCACGTGGCTATCATGCACTGCTCACGTGGCTGATCATGCCATGATCACGCAGCTACCATGTACTGGTCACATGACTGATCATGCACTGATCACGTGACTGATCATGCAGTGATCACGTGGCTATCATGAACTACTCACGTGGCTGATCATGCAATGATCATGTAGCTACCATGTACAGGTCACGTGAATGATCATACACCCATCAGGTGACTGATCATGCACTGATCACGTGGCTATCATGCACTGATCACGAGACTGATCATGCACTGTTCACGTCTATATCATGCACTGATCACATGACTGCCCGTGCACTGATCACGTGGATGATCATACACTAATCTTGTGACAGATCATGCACTGATCACGTGGCTGATCATGCACTGATACCGTGACTGAGCATGGACTGATCACATGACTATCATGTAGTGATCACGTGACTTAATGGCGCTGATCATGTGACTGATCATGCGCTGATCATGTTTGCTATCATACACTGATCATGTGCCTCTGGAGGCAATAAACAAAGAGCTGAGTAGGCACGAATCAAACAGTCAGCAGGCAATAATCATGGAACTCAGGTGTGAGGAATCATGCTGCTCAGCTGGCAATAATCAAGCAGCTGAGCAGGCAGGAATTACGCAGCACAGCTGGCAATTGTCAAGCAGATGACAGGCAGGAATCGTGCAGCTCAGCTGGCAATTGTCAAGCAGATGAGCAGACAGTAATCACGCAGCTCAGCAGGCCCAGATCACGTGACTGAGCATGCACTGTTCACGTGGCTGATCATACACTGATCACGTGATGATCATGCACTGATCACTTGGATATCATGCACTGATCACGTGGCTGATCATACACTGTTCACGTGTCTGACCATGCACTGATCACGTGGCTGATCATACACTGCTCACGTAACTGATCATGCACTGATCACGTGGCTATCATGCACTGATCACGTGGCTGAACATGCACTGTTCACGTGGCTGATCACACACCTGTCACGTGACATATCATGCACTGATCACGTGGCACTCATGCACTGATCACGTGGCTGATCATACTCTGCTCACGTAACTCATGCACACATCACGTGGCTATCATGCACTGCTCACGTGGCTCGTCATGGAATGATCACGTAGCAACCATATACTGGTAACGTGACTGATCATGCAAAGATCACGTAAATGATCATGCACTGTTCACGTGACTGATCATGTACTGATCACGTGACTGATCATGCACTGACCACGTGGCTATCATGCCCTGCTCACGTGGCTGATCATGCAACGATCACGTAGCAACCATGTACTGGTCACGTGACTGATCATGCACTGATCACGTAATTGATCCTGCACTGATCACGTGGCTCATCATGCACTGATCACGTGGCTGATCACACATGTATCACGTGACTGATCATGCACTGATCCCGTGGCTCTCATGCACTGATCACGTGGCTGTCATGCACTGATCACGTGGATATCATGCACTGATCATGTGGCTGATCACACACGTATCACATGACTGATCATGCACTGATCACGTGGCTATCATGCACTGATCACGTGGCTATCATGCACTGATCACGTGGCGTATCAGGCAATGATCACGTAGCTACCATGTACTGGTCACGTAACTGATCATGCACTGAGCACGTAATTGATCATGCACTGATCATGTGGCTGATCATGCACTGATCACGTGGCTGATCATACACTGATCACATAACTGATCATGCACTGATCACGTGACTGATCATGCACTGATCACGTGGCTATCATGCACTGATCACTTGGCTGGACATACACTGATCACGTGCCTGGTCATGCACTGATCACGTGGCTGATCATGCACTGATCACGTGACTGATCATGCACTGATCTCGTGTCTGATCATGCACTGATCACGTGGCTATCATGCACTGCTCACGTGGCTGATCATGCCATGATCACGCAGCTACCATGTACTGGTCACATGACTGATCATGCACTGATCACGTGACTGATCATGCAGTGATCACGTGGCTATCATGAACTACTCACGTGGCTGATCATGCAATGATCATGTAGCTACCATGTACAGGTCACGTGAATGATCATACACCCATCAGGTGACTGATCATGCACTGATCACGTGGCTATCATGCACGGATCACGAGACTGATCATGCACTGTTCACGTCTATATCATGCACTGATCACATGACTGCCCGTGCACTGATCACGTGGATGATCATACACTAATCTTGTGACAGATCATGCACTGATCACGTGGCTGATCATGCACTGATACCGTGACTGAGCATGGACTGATCACATGACTATCATGTAGTGATCACGTGACTTAATGGCGCTGATCATGTGACTGATCATGCGCTGATCATGTTTGCTATCATACACTGATCATGTGCCTCTGGAGGCAATAAACAAAGAGCTGAGTAGGCACGAATCAAACAGTCAGCAGGCAATAATCATGGAACACAGGTGTGAGGAATCATGCTGCTCAGCTGGCAATAATCAAGCAGCTGAGCAGGCAGGAATGCAGCTCAGCTGGCAATTGTCAAGCAGATGAGCAGACAGTAATCACGCAGCTCAGCAGGCCCAGATCACGTGACTGAGCATGCACTGTTCACGTGGCTGATCATACACTGATCACGTGATGATCATGCACTGATCACTTGGATATCATGCACTGATCACGTGGCTGATCATACACTGTTCACGTGTCTGACCATGCACTGATCACGTGGCTGATCATACACTGCTCACGTAACTGATCATGCACTGATCACGTGGCTATCATGCACTGATCACGTGGCTGAACATGCACTGTTCACGTGGCTGATCACACACCTGTCACGTGACATATCATGCACTGATCACGTGGCACTCATGCACTGATCACGTGGCTGATCATACTCTGATCACGTAACTCATGCACACATCACGTGGCTATCATGCACTGCTCACGTGGCTCGTCATGGAATGATCACGTAGCAACCATATACTGGTAACGTGACTGATCATGCACTGATCACGTAAATGATCATGCACTGTTCACGTGACTGATCATGTACTGATCACGTGACTGATCATGCACTGACCACGTGGCTATCATGCTCTGCTCACGTGGCTGATCATGCAACGATCACGTAGCAACCATGTACTGGTCACGTGACTGATCATGCACTGATCACGTAATTGATCCTGCACTGATCACGTGGCTCATCATGCACTGATCACGTGGCTGATCACACATGTATCACGTGACTGATCATGCACTGATCCCGTGGCTCTCATGCACTGATCACGTGGCTGTCATGCACTGATCACGTGGATATCATGCACTGATCATGTGGCTGATCACACACGTATCACGTGACTGATCATGCACTGATCACGTGGCTTCATGCACTGATCACGTGGCTGATCATGCACTGATCACGTGGCTATCATGCACTGATCACGTGGCTTATCAGGCAATGATCACGTAGCTACCTTGTACTGGTCACGTGACTGATCATGCACTGAGCACGTAATTGATCATGCACTGATCATGTGGCTGATCATGCACTGATCACGTGGCTGATCATACACTGATCACGTAACTGATCATGCACTGATCACGTGACTGATCATGCACTGATCACGTGGCTATCATGCACTGATCACGTGGCTGTTCATACACTGATCACGTGGCTGGTCATGCACTGATCACGTGGCTGATCATGCACTGATCACGTGACTGATCATGCACTGATCACGTGGCTATCATGCACTGATCACGTGGCTGATCATGCACTGATCACGTGGCTGATCATGCACTGATCACGGCTATCATGCACTGATCACGTGGCTGACATGCACTGATCACGTGGCTATCATGCACTGATCACGTGGCTATCATGCACTGATCACGTGACTATCATGCACTGATCACGTAGCTATCATGCACTGATCACGTGGCTGATCATGCACTGATCACGTGGCTGATCATGCACTGATCACATAACTATCATGCACTGATCACGTGACTGATCATGCACTGATCACGTGGCTATCATGCACTGATCACGTGGCTGGATCATGCACTGATCACGTGACTGGTCATGCACTGATCACGTGGCTGATCATGCACTGATCACGTGACTGATCATGCACTGATCTCGTGTCTGATCATGCACTGATCACGTGGCTATCATGCACTGCTCACGTGGCTGATCATGCCATGATCACGCAGCTACCATGTACTGGTCACTTGACTGATCATGCACTGATCACGTGACTGATCATGCAGTGATCACGTGGCTATCATGAACTACTCACGTGGCTGATCATGCAATGATCATGTAGCTACCATGTACAGGTCACGTGAATGATCATACACCCATCAGGTGACTGATCATGCACTGATCACGTGGCTATCATGCACGGATCACGAGACTGATCATGCACTGTTCACGTCTATATCATGCACTGATCACATGACTGCCCGTGCACTGATCACGTGGATGATCATACACTAATCTTGTGACAGATCATGCACTGATCACGTGGCTGATCATGCACTGATACCGTGACTGAGCATGGACTGATCACATGACTATCATGTAGTGATCACGTGACTTAATGGCGCTGATCATGTGACTGATCATGCGCTGATCATGTTTGCTATCATACACTGATCATGTGCCTCTGGAGGCAATAAACAAAGAGCTGAGTAGGCACGAATCAAACAGTCAGCAGGCAATAATCATGGAACTCAGGTGTGAGGAATCATGCTGCTCAGCTGGCAATAATCAAGCAGCTGAGCAGGCAGGAATTACGCAGCACAGCTGGCAATTGTCAAGCAGATGACAGGCAGGAATCGTGCAGCTCAGCTGGCAATTGTCAAGCAGATGAGCAGACAGTAATCACGCAGCTCAGCAGGCCCAGATCACGTGACTGAGCATGCACTGTTCACGTGGCTGATCATACACTGATCACGTGATGATCATGCACTGATCACTTGGATATCATGCACTGATCACGTGGCTGATCATACACTGTTCACGTGTCTGACCATGCACTGATCACGTGGCTGATCATACACTGCTCACGTAACTGATCATGCACTGATCACGTGGCTATCATGCACTGATCACGTGGCTGAACATGCACTGTTCACGTGGCTGATCACACACCTGTCACGTGACATATCATGCACTGATCACGTGGCACTCATGCACTGATCACGTGGCTGATCATACTCTGCTCACGTAACTCATGCACACATCACGTGGCTATCATGCACTGCTCACGTGGCTCGTCATGGAATGATCACGTAGCAACCATATACTGGTAACGTGACTGATCATGCAAAGATCACGTAAATGATCATGCACTGTTCACGTGACTGATCATGTACTGATCACGTGACTGATCATGCACTGACCACGTGGCTATCATGCTCTGCTCACGTGGCTGATCATGCAACGATCACGTAGCAACCATGTACTGGTCACGTGACTGATCATGCACTGATCACGTAATTGATCCTGCACTGATCACGTGGCTCATCATGCACTGATCACGTGGCTGATCACACATGTATCACGTGACTGATCATGCACTGATCCCGTGGCTCTCATGCACTGATCACGTGGCTGTCATGCACTGATCACGTGGATATCATGCACTGATCACGTGGCTGATCACACACGTATCACATGACTGATCATGCACTGATCACGTGGCTATCATGCACTGATCACGTGGCTATCATGCACTGATCACGTGGCTTATCAGGCAATGATCACGTAGCTACCTTGTACTGGTCACGTAACTGATCATGCACTGAGCACGTAATTGATCATGCACTGATCATGTGGCTGATCATGCACTGATCACGTGGCTGATCATACACTGATCACATAACTGATCATGCACTGATCACGTGACTGATCATGCACTGATCACGTGGCTATCATGCACTGATCACTTGGCTGGACATACACTGATCACGTGCCTGGTCATGCACTGATCACGTGGCTGATCATGCACTGATCACGTGACTGATCATGCACTGATCTCGTGTCTGATCATGCACTGATCACGTGGCTATCATGCACTGCTCACGTGGCTGATCATGCCATGATCACGCAGCTACCATGTCCTGGTCACATGACTGATCATGCACTGATCACGTGACTGATCATGCAGTGATCACGTGGCTATCATGAACTACTCACGTGGCTGATCATGCAATGATCATGTAGCTACCATGTACAGGTCACGTGAATGATCATACACCCATCAGGTGACTGATCATGCACTGATCACGTGGCTATCATGCACGGATCACGAGACTGATCATGCACTGTTCACGTCTATATCATGCACTGATCACATGACTGCCCGTGCACTGATCACGTGGATGATCATACACTAATCTTGTGACAGATCATGCACTGATCACGTGGCTGATCATGCACTGATACCGTGACTGAGCATGGACTGATCACATGACTATCATGTAGTGATCACGTGACTTAATGGCGCTGATCATGTGACTGATCATGCGCTGATCATGTTTGCTATCATACACTGATCATGTGCCTCTGGAGGCAATAAACAAAGAGCTGAGTAGGCACGAATCAAACAGTCAGCAGGCAATAATCATGGAACTCAGGTGTGAGGAATCATGCTGCTCAGCTGGCAATAATCAAGCAGCTGAGCAGGCAGGAATCGTGCAGCTCAGCTGGCAATTGTCAAGCAGATGAGCAGACAGTAATCACGCAGCTCAGCAGGCCCAGATCACGTGACTGAGCATGCACTGTTCACGTGGCTGATCATACACTGATCACGTGATGATCATGCACTGATCACTTGGATATCATGCACTGATCACGTGGCTGATCATACACTGTTCACGTGTCTGACCATGCACTGATCACGTGGCTGATCATACACTGCTCACGTAACTGATCATGCACTGATCACGTGGCTATCATGCACTGATCACGTGGCTGAACATGCACTGTTCACGTGGCTGATCACACACCTGTCACGTGACATATCATGCACTGATCACGTGGCACTCATGCACTGATCACGTGGCTGATCATACTCTGCTCACGTAACTCATGCACACATCACGTGGCTATCATGCACTGCTCACGTGGCTCGTCATGGAATGATCACGTAGCAACCATATACTGGTAACGTGACTGATCATGCAAAGATCACGTAAATGATCATGCACTGTTCACGTGACTGATCATGTACTGATCACGTGACTGATCATGCACTGACCACGTGGCTATCATGCTCTGCTCACGTGGCTGATCATGCAACGATCACGTAGCAACCATGTACTGGTCACGTGACTGATCATGCACTGATCACGTAATTGATCCTGCACTGATCACGTGGCTCATCATGCACTGATCACGTGGCTGATCACACATGTATCACGTGACTGATCATGCACTGATCCCGTGGCTCTCATGCACTGATCACGTGGCTGTCATGCACTGATCACGTGGATATCATGCACTGATCATGTGGCTGATCACACACGTATCACATGACTGATCATGCACTGATCACGTGGCTATCATGCACTGATCACGTGGCTATCATGCACTGATCACGTGGCTATCATGCACTGATCACGTGGCTGATCAGGCAATGATCACGTAGCTACCATGTACTGGTCACGTAACTGATCATGCACTGAGCACGTAATTGATCATGCACTGATCATGTGGCTGATCATGCACTGATCACGTGGCTGATCATACACTGATCACATAACTGATCATGCACTGATCACGTGACTGATCATGCACTGATCACGTGGCTATCATGCACTGATCACTTGGCTGGACATACACTGATCACGTGCCTGGTCATGCACTGATCACGTGGCTGATCATGCACTGATCACGTGACTGATCATGCACTGATCTCGTGTCTATCATGCACTGATCACGTGGCTATCATGCACTGATCTCGTGACTGATCATGCACTGATCACGTGGCTATCATGCACTGCTCGTGGCTGATCATGCCTGATCACGCAGCTACCATGTACTGGTCACATGACTGATCATGCACTGATCACGTGACTGATCATGCAGTGATCACGTGGCTATCATGAACTACTCACGTGGCTGATCATGCAATGATCATGTAGCTACCATGTACAGGTCACGTGAATGATCATACACCCATCAGGTGACTGATCATGCACTGATCACGTGGCTATCATGCACGGATCACGAGACTGATCATGCACTGTTCACGTCTATATCATGCACTGATCACATGACTGCCCGTGCACTGATCACGTGGATGATCATACACTAATCTTGTGACAGATCATGCACTGATCACGTGGCTGATCATGCACTGATACCGTGACTGAGCATGGACTGATCACATGACTATCATGTAGTGATCACGTGACTTAATGGCGCTGATCATGTGACTGATCATGCGCTGATCATGTTTGCTATCATACACTGATCATGTGCCTCTGGAGGCAATAAACAAAGAGCTGAGTAGGCACGAATCAAACAGTCAGCAGGCAATAATCATGGAACTCAGGTGTGAGGAATCATGCTGCTCAGCTGGCAATAATCAAGCAGCTGAGCAGGCAGGAATTACGCAGCACAGCTGGCAATTGTCAAGCAGATGACAGGCAGGAATCGTGCAGCTCAGCTGGCAATTGTCAAGCAGATGAGCAGACAGTAATCACGCAGCTCAGCAGGCCCAGATCACGTGACTGAGCATGCACTGTTCACGTGGCTGATCATACACTGATCACGTGATGATCATGCACTGATCACTTGGATATCATGCACTGATCACGTGGCTGATCATACACTGTTCACGTGTCTGACCATGCACTGATCACGTGGCTGATCATACACTGCTCACGTAACTGATCATGCACTGATCACGTGGCTATCATGCACTGATCACGTGGCTGAACATGCACTGTTCACGTGGCTGATCACACACCTGTCACGTGACATATCATGCACTGATCACGTGGCACTCATGCACTGATCACGTGGCTGATCATACTCTGCTCACGTAACTCATGCACACATCACGTGGCTATCATGCACTGCTCACGTGGCTCGTCATGGAATGATCACGTAGCAACCATATACTGGTAACGTGACTGATCATGCAAAGATCACGTAAATGATCATGCACTGTTCACGTGACTGATCATGTACTGATCACGTGACTGATCATGCACTGACCACGTGGCTATCATGCTCTGCTCACGTGGCTGATCATGCAACGATCACGTAGCAACCATGTACTGGTCACGTGACTGATCATGCACTGATCACGTAATTGATCCTGCACTGATCACGTGGCTCATCATGCACTGATCACGTGGCTGATCACACATGTATCACGTGACTGATCATGCACTGATCCCGTGGCTCTCATGCACTGATCACGTGGCTGTCATGCACTGATCACGTGGATATCATGCACTGATCACGTGGCTGATCACACACGTATCACATGACTGATCATGCACTGATCACGTGGCTATCATGCACTGATCACGTGGCTATCATGCACTGATCACGTGGCTTATCAGGCAATGATCACGTAGCTACCATGTACTGGTCACGTGACTGATCATGCACTGAGCACGTAATTGATCATGCACTGATCATGTGGCTGATCATGCACTGATCACGTGGCTGATCATACACTGATCACGTAACTGATCATGCACTGATCACGTGACTGATCATGCACTGATCACGTGGCTATCATGCACTGATCACTTGGCTGGACATACACTGATCACGTGCCTGGTCATGCACTGATCACGTGGCTGATCATGCACTGATCACGTGACTGATCATGCACTGATCTCGTGTCTGATCATGCACTGATCACGTGGCTATCATGCACTGCTCACGTGGCTGATCATGCCATGATCACGCAGCTACCATGTACTGGTCACATGACTGATCATGCACTGATCACGTGACTGATCATGCAGTGATCACGTGGCTATCATGAACTACTCACGTGGCTGATCATGCAATGATCATGTAGCTACCATGTACAGGTCACGTGAATGATCATACACCCATCAGGTGACTGATCATGCACTGATCACGTGGCTATCATGCACTGATCACGTGACTGATCATGCACTGTTCACGTCTATATCATGCACTGATCACATGACTGCCCGTGCACTGATCACGTGGATGATCATACACTAATCTTGTGACAGATCATGCACTGATCACGTGGCTGATCATGCACTGATACCGTGACTGAGCATGGACTGATCACATGACTATCATGTAGTGATCACGTGACTTAATGGCGCTGATCATGTGACTGATCATGCGCTGATCATGTTTGCTATCATACACTGATCATGTGCCTCTGGAGGCAATAAACAAAGAGCTGAGTAGGCACGAATCAAACAGTCAGCAGGCAATAATCATGGAACTCAGGTGTGAGGAATCATGCTGCTCAGCTGGCAATAATCAAGCAGCTGAGCAGGCAGGAATTACGCAGCACAGCTGGCAATTGTCAAGCAGATGACAGGCTGGAATCGTGCAGCTCAGCTGGCAATTGTCAAGCAGATGAGCAGACAGTAATCACGCAGCTCAGCAGGCCCAGATCATGTGACTGAGCATGCACTGTTCACGTGGTTGATCATACACTGATCACGTGATGATCATGCACTGATCACTTGGATATCATGTACTGATCACGTGGCTGATCATACACTGTTCACGTGTCTGACCATGCACTGATCACGTGGCTGATCATACACTGCTCACGTAACTGATCATGCACTGATCACGTGGCTATCATGCACTGATCACGTGGCTGAACATGCACTGTTCACGTGGCTGATCACACACCTGTCACGTGACATACCATGCACTGATCACGTGCCTGGTCATGCACTGATCACGTGGCTCATCATGCACTGATCACGTGGCTGATCACACATGTATCACGTGACTGATCATGCACTGATCCCGTGGCTCTCATGCACTGATCACGTGGCTGTCATGCACTGATCACGTGGATATCATGCACTGATCATGTGGCTGATCACACACGTATCACGTGACTGATCATGCACTGATCACGTGGCTATCATGCACTGATCACGTGGCTATCATGCACTGATCACGTGGCTGATCAGGCAATGATCACGTAGCTACCATGTACTGGTCACGTGACTGATCATGCACTGATCACGTAATTGATCATGCACTGATCACGTGGCTGATCATGCACTGATCACGTGGCTGATCATACACTGATCACGTAACTGATCATGCACTGATCACGTGACTGATCATGCACTGATCACGTGGCTATCATGCACTGATCACTTGGCTGGACATGCACTGATCACGTGCCTGGTCATGCACTGATCACGTGGCTGATCATGCACTGATCACGTGACTGATCATGCACTGATCTCGTGTCTGATCATGCACTGATCACGTGGCTATCATGCACTGCTCACGTGGCTGATCATGCCATGATCACGCAGCTACCATGTACTGGTCACATGACTGATCATGCACTGATCACGTGACTGATCATGCAGTGATCACGTGGCTATCATGAACTACTCACGTGGCTGATCATGCAATGATCATGTAGCTACCATGTACAGGTCACGTGAATGATCATACACCCATCAGGTGACTGATCATGCACTGATCACGTGGCTATCATGCACGGATCACGAGACTGATCATGCACTGTTCACGTCTATATCATGCACTGATCACATGACTGCCCGTGCACTGATCACGTGGATGATCATACACTAATCTTGTGACAGATCATGCACTGATCACGTGGCTGATCATGCACTGATACCGTGACTGAGCATGGACTGATCACATGACTATCATGTAGTGATCACGTGACTTAATGGCGCTGATCATGTGACTGATCATGCGCTGATCATGTTTGCTATCATACACTGATCATGTGCCTCTGGAGGCAATAAACAAAGAGCTGAGTAGGCACGAATCAAACAGTCAGCAGGCAATAATCATGGAACTCAGGTGTGAGGAATCATGCTGCTCAGCTGGCAATAATCAAGCAGCTGAGCAGGCAGGAATTACGCAGCACAGCTGGCAATTGTCAAGCAGATGACAGGCAGGAATCGTGCAGCTCAGCTGGCAATTGTCAAGCAGATGAGCAGACAGTAATCACGCAGCTCAGCAGGCCCAGATCACGTGACTGAGCATGCACTGTTCACGTGGCTGATCATACACTGATCACGTGATGATCATGTACTGATCACTTGGATATCATGCACTGATCACGTGGCTGATCATACACTGTTCACGTGTCTGACCATGCACTGATCACGTGGCTGATCATACACTGCTCACGTAACTGATCATGCACTGATCACGTGGCTATCATGCACTGATCACGTGGCTGAACATGCACTGTTCACGTGGCTGATCACACACCTGTCACGTGACATATCATGCACTGATCACGTGGCACTCATGCACTGATCACGTGGCTGATCATACTCTGCTCACGTAACTCATGCACACATCACGTGGCTATCATGCACTGCTCACGTGGCTCGTCATGGAATGATCACGTAGCAACCATATACTGGTAACGTGACTGATCATGCAAAGATCACGTAAATGATCATGCACTGTTCACGTGACTGATCATGTACTGATCACGTGACTGATCATGCACTGACCACGTGGCTATCATGCTCTGCTCACGTGGCTGATCATGCAACGATCACGTAGCAACCATGTACTGGTCACGTGACTGATCATGCACTGATCACGTAATTGATCCTGCACTGATCACGTGGCTCATCATGCACTGATCACGTGGCTGATCACACATGTATCACGTGACTGATCATGCACTGATCCCGTGGCTCTCATGCACTGATCACGTGGCTGTCATGCACTGATCACGTGGATATCATGCACTGATCATGTGGCTGATCACACACGTATCACATGACTGATCATGCACTGATCACGTGGCTATCATGCACTGATCACGTGGCTATCATGCACTGATCTCATGGCTGATCAGGCAATGATCACGTAGCTACCATGTACTGGTCACGTGACTGATCATGCACTGAGCACGTAATTGATCATGCACTGATCATGTGGCTGATCATGCACTGATCACGTGGCTGATCATACACTGATCACATAACTGATCATGCACTGATCACGTGACTGATCATGCACTGATCACGTGGCTATCATGCACTGATCACTTGGCTGGACATACACTGATCACGTGCCTGGTCATGCACTGATCACGTGGCTGATCATGCACTGATCACGTGACTGATCATGCACTGATCTCGTGTCTGATCATGCACTGATCACGTGGCTATCATGCACTGCTCACGTGGCTGATCATGCCATGATCACGCAGCTACCATGTACTGGTCACATGACTGATCATGCACTGATCACGTGACTGATCATGCAGTGATCACGTGGCTATCATGAACTACTCACGTGGCTGATCATGCAATGATCATGTAGCTACCATGTACAGGTCACGTGAATGATCATACACCCATCAGGTGACTGATCATGCACTGATCACGTGGCTATCATGCACTGATCACGAGACTGATCATGCACTGTTCACGTCTATATCATGCACTGATCACATGACTGCCCGTGCACTGATCACGTGGATGATCATACACTAATCTTGTGACAGATCATGCACTGATCACGTGGCTGATCATGCACTGATACCGTGACTGAGCATGGACTGATCACATGACTATCATGTAGTGATCACGTGACTTAATGGCGCTGATCATGTGACTGATCATGCGCTGATCATGTTTGCTATCATACACTGATCATGTGCCTCTGGAGGCAATAAACAAAGAGCTGAGTAGGCACGAATCAAACAGTCAGCAGGCAATAATCATGGAACTCAGGTGTGAGGAATCATGCTGCTCAGCTGGCAATAATCAAGCAGCTGAGCAGGCAGGAATTACGCAGCACAGCTGGCAATTGTCAAGCAGATGACAGGCAGGAATCGTGCAGCTCAGCTGGCAATTGTCAAGCAGATGAGCAGACAGTAATCACGCAGCTCAGCAGGCCCAGATCACGTGACTGAGCATGCACTGTTCACGTGGCTGATCATGCACTGATCACGTGATGATCATGCACTGATCACTTGGATATCATGCACTGATCACGTGGCTGATCATGCACTGTTCACGTGTCTGACCATGCACTGATCACGTGGCTGATCATACACTGATCACGTAACTGATCATGCACTGATCACGTGGCTATCATGCACTGATCACGTGGCTGAACATGCACTGTTCACGTGGCTGATCACACACTTGTCACGTGACATATCATGCACTGATCACGTGGCTGATCATGCACTGATCACGGCTGATCATACTCTGATCACGTAACTCATCATGCACTGATCACGTGGCTGATCATGCACTGCTCACGTGGCTCTCATGGAATGATCACGTAGCTGATCATGCACTGATAACGTGGCTGATCATGCAATGATCACGTGAATGATCATGCACTGTTCGCGTGACTGATCATGCACTGATCACGTGACTGATCATGCACTGACCACGTGGCTATCATGCTCTGCTCACGTGGCTGATCATGCAATGATCACGTAGCAACCATGTACTGGTCACGTGACTGATCATGCACTGATCACGTAATTGATCCTGCACTGATCACGTGGCTCATCATGCACTGATCACGTGGCTGATCACACACTGATCACGTGACTGATCATGCACTGATCACGTGACTGATCATGCACTGATCACGTGGCTGATCATGCACTGATCACGTGGCTGATCATGCACTGATCACGTGGCTGATCATGCACTGATCACGCAGCTACCATGCACTGGTCACATGACTGATCATGCACTGATCACGTGGCTGATCATGCACTGATCACGTGGCTATCATGCACTGATCACGTGGCTGATCAGGCAATGATCACGTAGCTACCATGTACTGGTCACGTGAATGATCATGCACCCATCACGTGACTGATCATGCACTGATCACGTGGCTATCATGCACTGATCACGTGGCTGATCATGCACTGATCACGTCTATATCATGCACTGATCACGTGGCTGCCCGTGCACTGATCACGTGGATGATCATGCACTGATCACGTGGCTGATCATGCACTGATCACGTGGCTGATCATGCACTGATCACGTGACTGATCATGCACTGATCACATGACTATCATGTGATCACGTGACTTAATGGCACTGATCACGTGACTGATCATGCACTGATCATGTTTGCTATCATGCACTGATCATGTGCCTCTGGAGGCAATAAACAAAGAGCTGAGTAGGCACGAATCAAACAGTCAGCAGGCAATAATCATGGAACTCAGGTGAGGAATCATGCTGCTCAGCTGGCAATAATCAAGCAGCTGAGCAGGCAGGAATTACGCAGCACAGCTGGCAATTGTCAAGCAGATGAGCAGACAGTAATCACGCAGCTCAGCAGGCCCAGATCACGTGACTGAGCATGCACTGGTCACGTGGCTGATCATGCACTGATCACGTGATGATCATGCACTGATCACGTGGATATCATGCACTGATCACGTGGCTGATCATGCACTGTTCACGTGGCTGACCATGCACTGATCACGTGGCTGATCATGCACTGATCACGTAACTGATCATGCACTGATCACGTGGCTATCATGCACTGATCACGTGGCTGAACATGCACTGTTCACGTGGCTGATCATGCACCTGTCACGTGACATATCATGCACTGATCACGTGGCACTCATGCACTGATCACGTGGCTGATCATACTCTGCTCACGTAACTCATGCACACATCACGTGGCTATCATGCACTGCTCACGTGGCTCGTCATGGAATGTCACGTAGCAACCATATACTGGTAACGTGACTGATCATGCAAAGATCACGTAAATGATCATGTACTGTTCACGTGACTGATCATGTACTTATCATGTGACTGATCATGCACTGATCACGTGGCTATCATGCTCTGCTCAGGTGGCTGATCATGCAACGATCACGTAGCAACCATATACTGGTCACGTGACTGATCATGCACTGATCACGCAATTGATCCTGCACTGATCACGTGGCTATCATGCACTGATCACGTGGCTGATCACACATGTATCACGTGACTGATCATGCACTGATCACGGCTCTCATGCACTGATCACGTGGCTGTCATGCACTGATCACGTGGATATCATGCACTGATCACGTGGCTGATCACACACGTCTCACATGACTGATCATGCACTGATCACGTGGCTATCATGCACTGATCACGTGGCTATCATGCACTGATCACGTGGCTATCATGCACTGATCATGTGGCTGATCAGGCAATGATCACGTGGCTACCATGTACTGGTCACGTGACTGATCATGCACTGATCACGTAATTGATCATGCACTTATCATGTGGCTGATCATGCACTGATCACGTGGCTGATCATGCACTGATCACGTAACTGATCATGCACTGATCACGTGACTGATCATGCACTGATCACGTGGCTATCATGCACTGATCACGTGGCTGACATACACTGATCACGTGCCTGGTCATGCACTGATCACGTGGCTGATCATGCACTGATCACGTGACTGATCATGCACTGATCACGTGGCTATCATGCACTGATCACGTGGCTGACATACACTGATCACGTGGCTGATCATGCACTGATCACGTGGCTGATCATGCACTGATCACGTGACTGATCATGCACTGATCTCGTGTCTGATCATGCACTGATCACGTGGCTATCATGCACTGCTCACGTGGCTGATCATGCCATGATCACGCAGCTACCATGCACTGGTCACATGACTGATCATGCACTGATCACGTGACTGATCATGCAGTGATCACGTGGCTATCATGAACTACTCACGTGGCTGATCATGCAATGATCATGTAGCTACTATGTACAGGTCACGTGAATGATCATACACCCATCAGGTGACTGATCATGCACTGATCACGTGGCTATCATGCACTGATCACGGGACTGATCATGCACTGTTCACGTCTATATCATGCACTGATCACATGACTGCCCGTGCACTGATCACGTGGATGATCATACACTAATCTTGTGACAGATCATGCACTGATCACGTGGCTGATCATGCACTGATACCGTGACTGAGCATGGACTGATCACATGACTATCATGTAGTGATCACGTGACTTAATGGCGCTGATCATGTGACTGATCATGCGCTGATCATGTTTGCTATCATGCACTGATCATGTGCCTCTGGAGGCAATAAACAAAGAGCTGAGTAGGCACGAATCAAACAGTCAGCAGGCAATAATCATGGAACTCAGGTGTGAGGAATCATGCTGCTCAGCTGGCAATAATCAAGCAGCTGAGCAGGCAGGAATTACGCAGCACAGCTGGCAATTGTCAAGCAGATGAGCAGACAGTAATCACGCAGCTCAGCAGGCCCAGATCACATGACTGAGCATGCACTGTTCACGTGGCTGATCACACACTGATCACGTGATGATCATGCACTGATCACTTGGCTATCATGCACTGATCACGTGGCTGATCATACACTGTTCACGTGTCTGACCATGCACTGATCACGTGGCTGATCATACACTGATCACGTAACTGATCATGCACTGATCACGTGGCTATCATGCACTGATCACGTGGCTGAACATGCACTGTTCACGTGGCTGATCACACACCTGTCACGTGACATATCATGCACTGATCACGTGGCACTCATGCACTGATCACGTGGCTGATCATGCTCTGCTCACGTAACTCATGCACACATCACGTGGCTATCATGCACTGCTCACGTGGCTCGTCATGCAATGATCACGTAGCAACCATACACTGGTAACGTGACTGATCATGCAAAGATCACGTAAATGATCATGCACTGTTCACGTGACTGATCATGCACTGATCACGTGACTGATCATGCACTGACCACGTGGCTATCATGCTCTGCTCACGGCTGATCATGCAACGATCACGTAGCAACCATGTACTGGTCACGTGACTGATCATGCACTGATCACGTAATTGATCCTGCACTGATCACGTGGCTCATCATGCACTGATCACGTGGCTGATCACACATGTATCACGTGACTGATCATGCACTGATCACGTGGCTCTCATGCACTGATCACGTGGCTGTCATGCAATGATCACGTAGCTATCATGCACTGATCACGTGGCTGATCATGCACTGATCACGTAGCTATCATGCACTGATCACGTGACTGATCATGCACTGATCACGTAACTGATCATGCACTGATCACGTGGCTGATCATGCACTGATCACGTGGCTGATCATGCACTGATCACGTGGCTGATCATGCACTGATCACGTGACTGATCATGCACTGATCACGTGGCTGATCATGCACTGATCACGTGGCTGATCATGCACTGATCACGTGGCTGATCATGCACTGATCACGTGGCTGATCATGCACTGATCACGTGACTGATCATGCACTGATCACGTGGCTATCATGCACTGATCACGTGGCTGACATACACTGATCACGTGCCTGATCATGCACTGATCACGTGGCTGATCATGCACTGATCACGTGACTGATCATGCACTGATCTCGTGTCTGATCATGCACTGATCACGTGGCTATCATGCACTGCTCACGTGGCTGATCATGCCATGATCACGCAGCTACCATGTACTGATCACATGACTGATCATGCACTGATCACGTGACTGATCATGCAGTGATCACGTGGCTATCATGAACTACTCACGTGGCTGATCATGCAATGATCATGTAGCTACCATGTACAGGTCACGTGAATGATCATACACCCATCAGGTGACTGATCATGCACTGATCACGTGGCTATCATGCACTGATCACGAGACTGATCATGCACTGTTCACGTCTATATCATGCACTGATCACATGACTGCCCGTGCACTGATCACGTGGATGATCATACACTAATCTTGTGACAGATCATGCACTGATCACGTGGCTGATCATGCACTGATACCGTGACTGAGCATGGACTGATCACATGACTATCATGTAGTGATCACGTGACTTAATGGCGCTGATCATGTGACTGATCATGCGCTGATCATGTTTGCTATCATACACTGATCATGTGCCTCTGGAGGCAATAAACAAAGAGCTGAGTAGGCACGAATCAAACAGTCAGCAGGCAATAATCATGGAACTCAGTGTGAGGAATCATGCTGCTCAGCTGGCAATAATCAAGCAGCTGAGCAGGCAGGAATTACGCAGCACAGCTGGCAATTGTCAAGCAGATGACAGGCAGGAATCGTGCAGCTCAGCTGGCAATTGTCAAGCAGATGAGCAGACAGTAATCACGCAGCTCAGCAGGCCCAGATCACGTGACTGAGCATGCACTGTTCACGTGGCTGATCATACACTGATCACGTGATGATCATGCACTGATCACTTGGATATCATGCACTGATCACGTGGCTGATCATACACTGTTCACGTGTCTGACCATGCACTGATCACGTGGCTGATCATACACTGCTCACGTAACTGATCATGCACTGATCACGTGGCTATCATGCACTGATCACGTGGCTGAACATGCACTGTTCACGTGGCTGATCACACACCTGTCACGTGACATATCATGCACTGATCACGTGGCACTCATGCACTGATCACGTGGCTGATCATACTCTGCTCACGTAACTCATGCACACATCACGTGGCTATCATGCACTGCTCACGTGGCTCGTCATGGAATGATCACGAGCAACCATATACTGGTAACGTGACTGATCATGCAAAGATCACGTAAATGATCATGCACTGTTCACGTGACTGATCATGTACTGATCACGTGACTGATCATGCACTGACCACGTGGCTATCATGCTCTGCTCACGTGGCTGATCATGCAACGATCACGTAGCAACCATGTACTGGTCACGTGACTGATCATGCACTGATCACGTAATTGATCCTGCACTGATCACGTGGCTCATCATGCACTGATCACGTGGCTGATCACACATGTATCACGTGACTGATCATGCACTGATCCCGTGGCTCTCATGCACTGATCACGTGGCTGTCATGCACTGATCACGTGGATATCATGCACTGATCATGTGGCTGATCACACACGTCTCACGTGACTGATCATGCACTGATCACGTGGCTATCATGCACTGATCACGTGGCTATCATGCACTGATCACGTGGCTGATCAGGCAATGATCACGTAGCTACCATGTACTGGTCACGTGACTGATCATGCACTGATCACGTAATTGATCATGCACTGATCACGTGGCTGATCATGCACTGATCACGTGGCTGATCATACACTGATCACGTAACTGATCATGCACTGATCACGTGACTGATCATGCACTGATCACGTGGCTATCATGCACTGATCACTTGGCTGGACATACACTGATCACGTGCCTGGTCATGCACTGATCACGTGGCTGATCATGCACTGATCACGTGACTGATCATGCACTGATCACGTGTCTGATCATGCACTGATCACGTGGCTATCATGCACTGCTCACGTGGCTGATCATGCCATGATCACGCAGCTACCATGTACTGGTCACATGACTGATCATGCACTGATCACGTGACTGATCATGCAGTGATCACGTGGCTCTCATGAACTACTCACGTGGCTGATCATGCAATGATCATGTAGCTACCATGTACAGGTCACGTGAATGATCATACACCCATCAGGTGACTGATCATGCACTGATCACGTGGCTATCATGCACTGATCACGAGACTGATCATGCACTGTTCACGTCTATATCATGCACTGATCACGTGACTGCCCGTGCACTGATCACGTGGATGATCATACACTAATCTTGTGACAGATCATGCACTGATCACGTGGCTGATCATGCACTGATACCGTGACTGAGCATGGACTGATCACATGACTATCATGCAGTGATCACGTGACTTAATGGCGCTGATCATGTGACTGATCATGCGCTGATCATGTTTGCTATCATACACTGATCATGTGCCTCTGGAGGCAATAAACAAAGAGCTGAGTAGGCACGAATCAAACAGTCAGCAGGCAATAATCATGGAACTCAGGTGTGAGGAATCATGCTGCTCAGCTGGCAATAATCAAGCAGCTGAGCAGGCAGGAATTACGCAGCACAGCTGGCAATTGTCAAGCAGATGACAGGCAGGAATCGTGCAGCTCAGCTGGCAATTGTCAAGCAGATGAGCAGACAGTAATCACGCAGCTCAGCAGGCCCAGATCACGTGACTGAGCATGCACTGTTCACGTGGCTGATCATATACTGATCACGTGATGATCATGCACTGATCACTTGGATATCATGCACTGATCACGTGGCTGATCATACACTGTTCACGTGTCTGACCATGCACTGATCACGTGGCTGATCATGCACTGCTCACGTAACTGATCATGCACTGATCACGTGGCTATCATGCACTGATCACGTGGCTGAACATGCACTGTTCACGTGGCTGATCACACACCTGTCACGTGACATATCATGCACTGATCACGTGGCACTCATGCACTGATCACGTGGCTGATCATACTCTGCTCACGTAACTCATGCACACATCACGTGGCTATCATGCACTGCTCACGTGGCTCGTCATGGAATGATCACGTAGCAACCATATACTGGTAACGTGACTGATCATGCAAAGATCACGTAAATGATCATGCACTGTTCACGTGACTGATCATGTACTGATCACGTGACTGATCATGCACTGACCACGTGGCTATCATGCTCTGCTCACGTGGCTGATCATGCAACGATCACGTAGCAACCATGTACTGGTCACGTGACTGATCATGCACTGATCACGTAATTGATCCTGCACTGATCACGTGGCTCATCATGCACTGATCACGTGGCTGATCACACATGTATCACGTGACTGATCATGCACTGATCACGTGGCTTCATGCACTGATCACGTGGCTGTCATGCACTGATCACGTGGATATCATGCACTGATCATGTGGCTGATCACACACGTATCACATGACTGATCATGCACTGATCACGTGGCTATCATGCACTGATCACGTGGCTATCATGCACTGATCACGTGGCTATCATGCACTGATCACGTGGCTGATCAGGCAATGATCACGTAGCTACCATGTACTGGTCACGTGACTGATCATGCACTGAGCACGTAATTGATCATGCACTGATCATGTGGCTGATCATGCACTGATCACGTGGCTGATCATACACTGATCACATAACTGATCATGCACTGATCACGTGACTGATCATGCACTGATCACGTGGCTATCATGCACTGATCACTTGGCTGACATACACTGATCACGTGCCTGGTCATGCACTGATCACGTGGCTGATCATGCACTGATCACGTGACTGATCATGCACTGATCACGTGCTGATCATGCACTGATCACGTGGCTGATCATGCACTGATCACGTGCTGATCATGCACTGATCACGGGCTATCATGCACTGACACATGACTGATCATGCACTGATCACGTGGCTGATCATGCACTGATCACGTGACTGATCATGCACTGATCACGTGACTGATCATGCAGTGATCACGTGGCTATCATGAACTACTCACGTGGCTGATCATGCAATGATCATGTAGCTACCATGTACAGGTCACGTGAATGATCATACACCCATCAGGTGACTGATCATGCACTGATCACGTGGCTATCATGCACTGATCACGAGACTGATCATGCACTGTTCACGTCTATATCATGCACTGATCACATGACTGCCCGTGCACTGATCACGTGGATGATCATACACTAATCTTGTGACAGATCATGCACTGATCACGTGGCTGATCATGCACTGATACCGTGACTGAGCATGGACTGATCACATGACTATCATGTAGTGATCACGTGACTTAATGGCGCTGATCATGTGACTGATCATGCGCTGATCATGTTTGCTATCATACACTGATCATGTGCCTCTGGAGGCAATAAACAAAGAGCTGAGTAGGCACGAATCAAACAGTCAGCAGGCAATAATCATGGAACTCAGGTGTGAGGAATCATGCTGCTCAGCTGGCAATAATCAAGCAGCTGAGCAGGCAGGAATTACGCAGCACAGCTGGCAATTGTCAAGCAGATGACAGGCAGGAATCGTGCAGCTCAGCTGGCAATTGTCAAGCAGATGAGCAGACAGTAATCACGCAGCTCAGCAGGCCCAGATCACGTGACTGAGCATGCACTGTTCACGTGGCTGATCATACACTGATCACGTGATGATCATGCACTGATCACTTGGATATCATGCACTGATCACGTGGCTGATCATACACTGTTCACGTGTCTGACCATGCACTGATCACGTGGCTGATCATACACTGCTCACGTAACTGATCATGCACTGATCACGTGGCTATCATGCACTGATCACGTGGCTGAACATGCACTGTTCACGTGGCTGATCACACACCTGTCACGTGACATATCATGCACTGATCACGTGGCACTCATGCACTGATCACGTGGCTGATCATACTCTGCTCACGTAACTCATGCACACATCACGTGGCTATCATGCACTGCTCACGTGGCTCGTCATGGAATGATCACGTAGCAACCATATACTGGTAACGTGACTGATCATGCAAAGATCACGTAAATGATCATGCACTGTTCACGTGACTGATCATGTACTGATCACGTGACTGATCATGCACTGACCACGTGGCTATCATGCTCTGCTCACGTGGCTGATCATGCAACGATCACGTAGCAACCATGTACTGGTCACGTGACTGATCATGCACTGATCACGTAATTGATCCTGCACTGATCACGTGGCTCATCATGCACTGATCACGTGGCTGATCACACATGTATCACGTGACTGATCATGCACTGATCCCGTGGCTCTCATGCACTGATCACGTGGCTGTCATGCACTGATCACGTGGATATCATGCACTGATCATGTGGCTGATCACACACTTATCACATGACTGATCATGCACTGATCACGTGGCTATCATGCACTGATCACGTGGCTATCATGCACTGATCACGTGGCTTATCAGGCAATGATCACGTAGCTACCTTGTACTGGTCACGTGACTGATCATGCACTGATCACGTAATTGATCATGCACTGATCACGTGGCTGATCATGCACTGATCACGTGGCTGATCATACACTGATCACATAACTGATCATGCACTGATCACGTGACTGATCATGCACTGATCACGTGGCTATCATGCACTGATCACGTGGCTGACATACACTGATCACGTGCCTGATCATGCACTGATCACGTGGCTGATCATGCACTGATCACGTGACTGATCATGCACTGATCACGTCTGATCATGCACTGATCACGTGGCTATCATGCACTGCTCACGTGGCTGATCATGCCATGATCACGCAGCTACCATGTACTGGTCACATGACTGATCATGCACTGATCACGTGACTGATCATGCAGTGATCACGTGGCTATCATGAACTACTCACGTGGCTGATCATGCAATGATCACGTAGCTACCATGTACAGGTCACGTGAATGATCATACACCCATCAGGTGACTGATCATGCACTGATCACGTGGCTATCATGCACTGATCACGAGACTGATCATGCACTGTTCACGTCTATATCATGCACTGATCACATGACTGCCCGTGCACTGATCACGTGGATGATCATACACTAATCTTGTGACAGATCATGCACTGATCACGTGGCTGATCATGCACTGATACCGTGACTGAGCATGGAATGATCACATGACTATCATGTAGTGATCACGTGACTTAATGGCGCTGATCATGTGACTGATCATGCGCTGATCATGTTTGCTATCATACACTGATCATGTGCCTCCGGAGGCAATAAAAAAAGAGCTGAGTAGGCACGAATCAAACAGTCAGCAGGCAGTAATCATGGAACTCAGGTGTGAGGAATCATGCTGCTCAGCTGGCAATAATCAAGCAGCTGAGCAGGCAGGAATTACGCAGCACAGCTGGCAATTGTCAAGCAGATGACAGGCAGGAATCGTGCAGCTCAGCTGGCAATTGTCAAGCAGATGAGCAGACAGTAATCACGCAGCTCAGCAGGCCCAGATCACGTGACTGAGCATGCACTGTTCACGTGGCTGATCATACACTGATCACGTGATGATCATGCACTGATCACGTGGCTGATCATACACTGTTCACGTGTCTGACCATGCACTGATCACGTGGCTGATCATACACTGCTCACGTAACTGATCATGCACTGATCACGTGGCTATCATGCACTGATCACGTGGCTGAACATGCACTGTTCACGTGGCTGATCACACACCTGTCACGTGACATATCATGCACTGATCACGTAATTGATCATGCACTGATCACGTGGCTGATCATGCACTGATCACGTGGCTGATCACACATGTATCACGTGACTGATCATGCACTGATCCCGTGGCTCTCATGCACTGATCACGTGGCTGATCATGCACTGATCACGTGGATATCATGCACTGATCACGTGGCTGATCACACACGTATCACGTGACTGATCATGCACTGATCACGTGGCTGATCATGCACTGATCACGTGGCTATCATGCACTGATCACGTGGCTGATCATGCAATGATCACGTAGCTACCATGTACTGGTCACGTGACTGATCATGCACTGATCACGTAATTGATCATGCACTGATCACGTGGCTGATCATGCACTGATCACGTGGCTGATCATACACTGATCACGTAACTGATCATGCACTGATCACGTGACTGATCATGCACTGATCACGTGGCTATCATGCACTGATCACTTGGCTGGACATACACTGATCACGTGCCTGATCATGCACTGATCACGTGGCTGATCATGCACTGATCACGTGACTGATCATGCACTGATCACGTGTCTGATCATGCACTGATCACGTGGCTATCATGCACTGCTCACGTGGCTGATCATGCCATGATCACGCAGCTACCATGTACTGGTCACATGACTGATCATGCACTGATCACGTGACTGATCATGCAGTGATCACGTGGCTATCATGAACTACTCACGTGGCTGATCATGCAATGATCATGTAGCTACCATGTACAGGTCACGTGAATGATCATACACCCATCAGGTGACTGATCATGCACTGATCACGTGGCTATCATGCACTGATCACGAGACTGATCATGCACTGTTCACGTCTATATCATGCACTGATCACATGACTGCCCGTGCACTGATCACGTGGATGATCATACACTAATCTTGTGACAGATCATGCACTGATCACGTGGCTGATCATGCACTGATACCGTGACTGAGCATGGACTGATCACATGACTATCATGTAGTGATCACGTGACTTAATGGCGCTGATCATGTGACTGATCATGCGCTGATCATGTTTGCTATCATACACTGATCATGTGCCTCTGGAGGCAATAAACAAAGAGCTGAGTAGGCACGAATCAAACAGTCAGCAGGCAATAATCATGGAACTCAGGTGTGAGGAATCATGCTGCTCAGCTGGCAATAATCAAGCAGCTGAGCAGGCAGGAATTACGCAGCACAGCTGGCAATTGTCAAGCAGATGACAGGCAGGAATCGTGCAGCTCAGCTGGCAATTGTCAAGCAGATGAGCAGACAGTAATCACGCAGCTCAGCAGGCCCAGATCACGTGACTGAGCATGCACTGTTCACGTGGCTGATCATACACTGATCACGTGATGATCATGCACTGATCACTTGGATATCATGCACTGATCACGTGGCTGATCATACACTGTTCACGTGTCTGACCATGCACTGATCACGTGGCTGATCATACACTGCTCACGTAACTGATCATGCACTGATCACGTGGCTATCATGCACTGATCACGTGGCTGAACATGCACTGTTCACGTGGCTGATCACACACCTGTCACGTGACATATCATGCACTGATCACGTGGCACTCATGCACTGATCACGTGGCTGATCATACTCTGCTCACGTAACTCATGCACACATCACGTGGCTATCATGCACTGCTCACGTGGCTCGTCATGGAATGATCACGTAGCAACCATATACTGGTCACGTGACTGATCATGCAACGATCACGTAGCAATCATGCACTGATCACGTGACTGATCATGCACTGATCACGTGACTGATCATGCACTGATCACGTGGCTATCATGCACTGATCACGTGGCTGATCACACATGTATCACGTGACTGATCATGCACTGATCACGTGGCTATCATGCACTGATCACGTAATTATCATGCACTGATCACGTGGCTGATCATGCACTGATCACGTAGCTACCATGTACTGGTCACGTGACTGATCATGCACTGATCACGTAATTGATCATGCACTGATCATGTGGCTGATCATGCACTGATCACGTGGCTGATCATGCACTGATCACGTAACTGATCACACACTGATCACGTGACTGATCATGCACTGATCACGTGGCTATCATGCACTGATCACTTGGCTGACATACACTGATCACGTGCCTGATCATGCACTGATCACGTGGCTGATCATGCACTGATCACGTGACTGATCATGCACTGATCTCGTGTCTGATCATGCACTGATCACGTGGCTATCATGCACTGCTCACGTGGCTGATCATGCCATGATCACGCAGCTACCATGTACTGGTCACATGACTGATCATGCACTGATCACGTGACTGATCATGCAGTGATCACGTGGCTATCATGCACTACTCACGTGGCTGATCATGCAATGATCATGTAGCTACCATGTACAGGTCACGTGAATGATCATACACCCATCAGGTGACTGATCATGCACTGATCACGTGGCTATCATGCACTGATCACGAGACTGATCATGCACTGATCACGTCTATATCATGCACTGATCACATGACTGCCCGTGCACTGATCACGTGGATGATCATACACTAATCTTGTGACAGATCATGCACTGATCACGTGGCTGATCATGCACTGATACCGTGACTGAGCATGGACTGATCACATGACTATCATGTAGTGATCACGTGACTTAATGGCGCTGATCATGTGACTGATCATGCGCTGATCATGTTTGCTATCATACACTGATCATGTGCCTCTGGAGGCAATAAACAAAGAGCTGAGTAGGCACGAATCAAACAGTCAGCAGGCAATAATCATGGAACTCAGGTGTGAGGAATCATGCTGCTCAGCTGGCAATAATCAAGCAGCTGAGCAGGCAGGAATTACGCAGCACAGCTGGCAATTGTCAAGCAGATGACAGGCAGGAATCGTGCAGCTCAGCTGGCAATTGTCAAGCAGATGAGCAGACAGTAATCACGCAGCTCAGCAGGCCCAGATCACGTGACTGAGCATGCACTGTTCACGTGGCTGATCATACACTGATCACGTGATGATCATGCACTGATCACGTGGCTGATCATACACTGATCACGTGTCTGACCATGCACTGATCACGTGGCTGATCATACACTGCTCACGTAACTGATCATGCACTGATCACGTGGCTATCATGCACTGATCACGTGGCTGAACATGCACTGTTCACGTGGCTGATCACACACTGTCACGTGACATATCATGCACTGATCACGTAATTGATCATGCACTGATCACGTGGCTGATCATGCACTGATCACGTGGCTGATCACACATGTATCACGTGACTGATCATGCACTGATCACGTGGCTCTCATGCACTGATCACGTGGCTGTCATGCACTGATCACGTGGATATCATGCACTGATCACGTGGCTGATCACACACGTATCACGTGACTGATCATGCACTGATCACGTGGCTGATCATGCACTGATCACGTGGCTATCATGCACTGATCACGTGGCTGATCATGCAATGATCACGTAGCTACCATGTACTGGTCACGTGACTGATCATGCACTGATCACGTAATTGATCATGCACTGATCACGTGGCTGATCATGCACTGATCACGTGGCTGATCATACACTGATCACATAACTGATCATGCACTGATCACGTGACTGATCATGCACTGATCACGTGGCTATCATGCACTGATCACTTGGCTGACATACACTGATCACGTGCCTGATCATGCACTGATCACGTGGCTGATCATGCACTGATCACGTGACTGATCATGCACTGATCACGTGTCTGATCATGCACTGATCACGTGGCTATCATGCACTGCTCACGTGGCTGATCATGCCATGATCACGCAGCTACCATGTACTGGTCACATGACTGATCATGCACTGATCACGTGACTGATCATGCAGTGATCACGTGGCTATCATGAACTACTCACGTGGCTGATCATGCAATGATCATGTAGCTACCATGTACAGGTCACGTGAATGATCATACACCCATCAGGTGACTGATCATGCACTGATCACGTGGCTATCATGCACTGATCACGAGACTGATCATGCACTGTTCACGTCTATATCATGCACTGATCACATGACTGCCCATGCACTGATCACGTGGATGATCATACACTAATCTTGTGACAGATCATGCACTGATCACGTGGCTGATCATGCACTGATACCGTGACTGAGCATGGACTGATCACATGACTATCATGTAGTGATCACGTGACTTAATGGCGCTGATCATGTGACTGATCATGCGCTGATCATGTTTGCTATCATACACTGATCATGTGCCTCTGGAGGCAATAAACAAAGAGCTGAGTAGGCACGAATCAAACAGTCAGCAGGCAATAATCATGGAACTCAGGTGTGAGGAATCATGCTGCTCAGCTGGCAATAATCAAGCAGCTGAGCAGGCAGGAATTACGCAGCACAGCTGGCAATTGTCAAGCAGATGACAGGCAGGAATCGTGCAGCTCAGCTGGCAATTGTCAAGCAGATGAGCAGACAGTAATCACGCAGCTCAGCAGGCCCAGATCACGTGACTGAGCATGCACTGTTCACGTGGCTGATCATACACTGATCACGTGATGATCATGCACTGATCACTTGGATATCATGCACTGATCACGTGGCTGATCATACACTGTTCACGTGTCTGACCATGCACTGATCACGTGGCTGATCATACACTGCTCACGTAACTGATCATGCACTGATCACGTGGCTATCATGCACTGATCACGTGGCTGAACATGCACTGTTCACGTGGCTGATCACACACCTGTCACGTGACATATCATGCACTGATCACGTGGCACTCATGCACTGATCACGTGGCTGATCATACTCTGCTCACGTAACTCATGCACACATCACGTGGCTATCATGCACTGCTCACGTGGCTCGTCATGGAATTATCACGTAGCAACCATATACTGGTCACGTGACTGATCATGCAACGATCACGTAGCAAACATGCACTGGTCACGTGACTGATCATGCACTGATCACGTGATTGATCATGCACTGATCACGTGGCTATCATGCACTGATCACGTGGCTGATCACACATGTATCACGTGACTGATCATGCACTGATCACGTGGCTATCATGGACTGATCACGTGGCTATCATGCACTGATCACGTGGCTGATCATGCAATGATCACGTAGCTACCATGTACTGGTCACGTGACTGATCATGCACTGATCACGTAATTGATCATGCACTGATCATGTGGCTGATCATGCACTGATCACGTGGCTGATCATACACTGATCACATAACTGATCATGCACTGATCACGTGACTGATCATGCACTGATCACGTGGCTATCATGCACTGATCACTTGGCTGGACATACACTGATCACGTGCCTGGTCATGCACTGATCACGTGGCTGATCATGCACTGATCACGTGACTGATCATGCACTGATCACGTGTCTGATCATGCACTGATCACGTGGCTATCATGCACTGCTCACGTGGCTGATCATGCCATGATCACGCAGCTACCATGTACTGGTCACATGACTGATCATGCACTGATCACGTGACTGATCATGCAGTGATCACGTGGCTATCATGAACTACTCACGTGGCTGATCATGCAATGATCATGTAGCTACCATGTACAGGTCACGTGAATGATCATACACCCATCAGGTGACTGATCATGCACTGATCACGTGGCTATCATGCACTGATCACGAGACTGATCATGCACTGTTCACGTCTATATCATGCACTGATCACATGACTGCCCATGCACTGATCACGTGGATGATCATACACTAATCTTGTGACAGATCATGCACTGATCACGTGGCTGATCATGCACTGATACCGTGACTGAGCATGGACTGATCACATGACTATCATGTAGTGATCACGTGACTTAATGGCGCTGATCATGTGACTGATCATGCGCTGATCATGTTTGCTATCATACACTGATCATGTGCCTCTGGAGGCAATAAACAAAGAGCTGAGTAGGCACGAATCAAACAGTCAGCAGGCAATAATCATGGAACTCAGGTGTGAGGAATCATGCTGCTCAGCTGGCAATAATCAAGCAGCTGAGCAGGCAGGAATTACGCAGCACAGCTGGCAATTGTCAAGCAGATGACAGGCAGGAATCGTGCAGCTCAGCTGGCAATTGTCAAGCAGATGAGCAGACAGTAATCACGCAGCTCAGCAGGCCCAGATCACGTGACTGAGCATGCACTGTTCACGTGGCTGATCATACACTGATCACGTGATGATCATGCACTGATCACTTGGATATCATGCACTGATCACGTGGCTGATCATACACTGTTCACGTGTCTGACCATGCACTGATCACGTGGCTGATCATACACTGCTCACGTAACTGATCATGCACTGATCACGTGGCTATCATGCACTGATCACGTGGCTGAACATGCACTGTTCACGTGGCTGATCACACACCTGTCACGTGACATATCATGCACTGATCACGTGGCACTCATGCACTGATCACGTGGCTGATCATACTCTGCTCACGTAACTCATGCACACATCACGTGGCTATCATGCACTGCTCACGTGGCTCGTCATGGAATGATCACGTAGCAACCATATACTGGTAACGTGACTGATCATGCAAAGATCACGTAAATGATCATGCACTGTTCACGTGACTGATCATGTACTGATCACGTGACTGATCATGCACTGACCACGTGGCTATCATGCTCTGCTCACGTGGCTGATCATGCAACGATCACGTAGCAACCATGTACTGGTCACGTGACTGATCATGCACTGATCACGTAATTGATCCTGCACTGATCACGTGGCTCATCATGCACTGATCACGTGGCTGATCACATGTATCACGTGACTGATCATGCACTGATCCCGTGGCTCTCATGCACTGATCACGTGGCTGTCATGCACTGATCACGTGGATATCATGCACTGATCACGTGGCTGATCACACACGTATCACATGACTGATCATGCACTGATCACGTGGCTATCATGCACTGATCACGTGGCTATCATGCACTGATCACGTGGCTATCATGCACTGATCACGTGGCTGATCATGCACTGATCACGTAGCTATCATGCACTGGTCACGTGACTGATCATGCACTGATCACGTGGCTGATCATGCACTGATCACGTGGCTGATCATGCACTGATCACGTGGCTGATCATGCACTGATCACGTGACTGATCATGCACTGATCACGTGGCTGATCATGCACTGATCACGTGGCTGATCATGCACTGATCACATGACTGCCCATGCACTGATCACGTGGATGATCATACACTAATCATGTGACAGATCATGCACTGATCACGTGGCTGATCATGCACTGATACCGTGACTGTGCATGGACTGATCACATGACTATCATGTAGTGATCACGTGACTTAATGGCGCTGATCATGTGACTGATCATGCGCTGATCATGTTTGCTATCATACACTGATCATGTGCCTCTGGAGGCAATAAACAAAGAGCTGAGTAGGCACGAATCAAACAGTCAGCAGGCAATAATCATGGAACTCAGGTGTGAGGAATCATGCTGCTCAGCTGGCAATAATCAAGCAGCTGAGCAGGCAGGAATTACGCAGCACAGCTGGCAATTGTCAAGCAGATGACAGGCAGGAATCGTGCAGCTCAGCTGGCAATTGTCAAGCAGATGAGCAGACAGTAATCACGCAGCTCAGCAGGCCCTGATCACGTGACTGAGCATGCACTGTTCACGTGGCTGATCATACACTGATCACGTGATGATCATGCACTGATCACTTGGATATCATGCACTGATCACGTGGCTGATCATACACTGTTCACGTGTCTGACCATGCACTGATCACGTGGCTGATCATACACTGCTCACGTAACTGATCATGCACTGATCACGTGGCTATCATGCACTGATCACGTGGCTGAACATGCACTGTTCACGTGGCTGATCACACACCTGTCACGTGACATATCATGCACTGATCACGTGGCACTCATGCACTGATCACGTGGCTGATCATACTCTGCTCACGTAACTCATGCACACATCACGTGGCTATCATGCACTGCTCACGTGGCTGTCATGGAATGATCACGTAGCAACCATATACTGGTCACGTGACTGATCATGCACTGATCACGTAAATGATCATGCACTGTTCACGTGACTGATCATGCACTGATCACGTGACTGATCATGCACTGATCACGTGGCTATCATGCACTGCTCACGTGGCTGATCATGCAACGATCACGTAGCAACCATGTACTGGTCACGTGACTGATCATGCACTGATCACGTAATTGATCATGCACTGATCACGTGGCTCATCATGCACTGATCACGTGGCTGATCACACATGTATCACGTGACTGATCATGCACTGATCACGTGGCTCTCATGCACTGATCACGTGGCTGTCATGCACTGATCACGTGGATATCATGCACTGATCACGTGGCTGATCACACATGTATCACGTGACTGATCATGCACTGATCACGTGGCTATCATGCACTGATCACGTGGCTGATCATGCAACGATCACGTAGCAACCATGTACTGGTCACGTGACTGATCATGCACTGATCACGTAATTGATCATGCACTGATCACGTGGCTCATCATGCACTGATCACGTGGCTGATCACACATGATCACGTGACTGATCATGCACTGATCACGTGGCTCTCATGCACTGATCACGTGGCTGTCATGCACTGATCACGTGGATATCATGCACTGATCACGTGGCTGATCACACACGTATCACATGACTGATCATGCACTGATCACGTGGCTATCATGCACTGATCACGTGGCTATCATGCACTGATCACGTGGCTGATCATGCAATGATCACGTAGCTACCATGTACTGGTCACGTGACTGATCATGCACTGATCACGTAATTGATCATGCACTGATCATGTGGCTGATCATGCACTGATCACGTGGCTGATCATACACTGATCACATAACTGATCATGCACTGATCACGTGACTGATCATGCACTGATCACGTGGCTATCATGCACTGATCACGTGGCTGGACATGCACTGATCACGTGCCTGATCATGCACTGATCACGTGACTGATCATGCACTGATCACGTGTCTGATCATGCACTGATCACGTGGCTATCATGCACTGCTCACGTGGCTGATCATGCCATGATCACGCAGCTACCATGTACTGGTCACATGACTGATCATGCACTGATCACGTGACTGATCATGCAGTGATCACGTGGCTATCATGAACTACTCACGTGGCTGATCATGCAATGATCATGTAGCTACCATGTACAGGTCACGTGAATGATCATACACCCATCAGGTGACTGATCATGCACTGATCACGTGGCTATCATGCACTGATCACGAGACTGATCATGCACTGTTCACGTCTATATCATGCACTGATCACATGACTGCCCGTGCACTGATCACGTGGATGATCATACACTAATCTTGTGACAGATCATGCACTGATCACGTGGCTGATCATGCACTGATACCGTGACTGAGCATGGACTGATCACATGACTATCATGTAGTGATCACGTGACTTAATGGCGCTGATCATGTGACTGATCATGCGCTGATCATGTTTGCTATCATACACTGATCATGTGCCTCTGGAGGCAATAAACAAAGAGCTGAGTAGGCACGAATCAAACAGTCAGCAGGCAATAATCATGGAACTCAGGTGTGAGGAATCATGCTGCTCAGCTGGCAATAATCAAGCAGCTGAGCAGGCAGGAATTACGCAGCACAGCTGGCAATTGTCAAGCAGATGACAGGCAGGAATCGTGCAGCTCAGCTGGCAATTGTCAAGCAGATGAGCAGACAGTAATCACGCAGCTCAGCAGGCCCAGATCACGTGACTGAGCATGCACTGTTCACGTGGCTGATCATACACTGATCACGTGATGATCATGCACTGATCACGTGGCTGATCATACACTGTTCACGTGTCTGACCATGCACTGATCACGTGGCTGATCATACACTGCTCACGTAACTGATCATGCACTGATCACGTGGCTATCATGCACTGATCACGTGGCTGAACATGCACTGTTCACGTGGCTGATCACACACCTGTCACGTGACATATCATGCACTGATCACGTGGCACTCATGCACTGATCACGTGGCTGATCATACTCTGCTCACGTAACTCATGCACACATCACGTGGCTATCATGCACTGCTCACGTGGCTCGTCATGGAATGATCACGTAGCAACCATATACTGGTAACGTGACTGATCATGCAAAGATCACGTAAATGATCATGCACTGTTCACGTGACTGATCATGTACTGATCACGTGACTGATCATGCACTGATCACGTGGCTATCATGCTCTGCTCACGTGGCTGATCATGCAACGATCACGTAGCAACCATGTACTGGTCACGTGACTGATCATGCACTGATCACGTAATTGATCCTGCACTGATCACGTGGCTCATCATGCACTGATCACGTGGCTGATCACACATGTATCACGTGACTGATCATGCACTGATCACGTGGCTCTCATGCACTGATCACGTGGCTGTCATGCACTGATCACGTGGATATCATGCACTGATCACGTGGCTGATCACACACGTATCACATGACTGATCATGCACTGATCACGTGGCTATCATGCACTGATCACGTGGCTATCATGCACTGATCACGTGGCTGATCATACACTGATCACGTGCCTGATCATGCACTGATCACGTGGCTGATCATGCACTGATCACGTGACTGATCATGCACTGATCACGTGTCTGATCATGCACTGATCACGTGGCTATCATGCACTGCTCACGTGGCTGATCATGCCATGATCACGCAGCTACCATGTACTGGTCACATGACTGATCATGCACTGATCACGTGACTGATCATGCAGTGATCACGTGGCTATCATGAACTACTCACGTGGCTGATCATGCAATGATCATGTAGCTACCATGTACAGGTCACGTGAATGATCATACACCCATCAGGTGACTGATCATGCACTGATCACGTGGCTATCATGCACTGATCACGAGACTGATCATGCACTGTTCACGTCTATATCATGCACTGATCACATGACTGCCCGTGCACTGATCACGTGGATGATCATACACTAATCTTGTGACAGATCATGCACTGATCACGTGGCTGATCATGCACTGATACCGTGACTGAGCATGGACTGATCACATGACTATCATGTAGTGATCACGTGACTTAATGGCGCTGATCATGTGACTGATCATGCGCTGATCATGTTTGCTATCATACACTGATCATGTGCCTCTGGAGGCAATAAACAAAGAGCTGAGTAGGCACGAATCAAACAGTCAGCAGGCAATAATCATGGAACTCAGGTGTGAGGAATCATGCTGCTCAGCTGGCAATAATCAAGCAGCTGAGCAGGCAGGAATTACGCAGCACAGCTGGCAATTGTCAAGCAGATGACAGGCAGGAATCGTGCAGCTCAGCTGGCAATTGTCAAGCAGATGAGCAGACAGTAATCACGCAGCTCAGCAGGCCCAGATCACGTGACTGAGCATGCACTGTTCACGTGGCTGATCATACACTGATCACGTGATGATCATGCACTGATCACTTGGATATCATGCACTGATCACGTGGCTGATCATACACTGTTCACGTGTCTGACCATGCACTGATCACGTGGCTGATCATACACTGCTCACGTAACTGATCATGCACTGATCACGTGGCTATCATGCACTGATCACGTGGCTGATCATGCACTGATCACGTGGCTGATCATGCACTGATCACGTGACTGATCATGCACTGATCACGTGACTGATCATGCACTGATCACGTGGCTGATCATGCACTGATCACGTGACTGATCATGCACTGATCACGTGCTGATCATGCACTGATCACGTGGCTATCATGCACTGCTCACGTGGCTGATCATGCCATGATCACGCAGCTACCATGTACTGGTCACATGACTGATCATGCACTGATCACGTGACTGATCATGCACTGATCACGTGGCTATCATGCACTACTCACGTGGCTGATCATGCAATGATCATGTAGCTACCATGTACTGGTCACGTGACTGATCATACACTGATCAGGTGACTGATCATGCACTGATCACGTGGCTATCATGCACTGATCACGTGACTGATCATGCACTGATCACGTCTATATCATGCACTGATCACATGACTGCCCATGCACTGATCACGTGGATGATCATACACTGATCACGTGACAGATCATGCACTGATCACGTGGCTGATCATGCACTGATACCGTGACTGAGCATGGACTGATCACATGACTATCATGTAGTGATCACGTGACTTAATGGCGCTGATCATGTGACTGATCATGCACTGATCATGTTTGCTATCATACACTGATCATGTGCCTCTGGAGGCAATAAACAAAGAGCTGAGTAGGCACGAATCAAACAGTCAGCAGGCAATAATCATGGAACACAGGTGTGAGGAATCATGCTGCTCAGCTGGCAATAATCAAGCAGCTGAGCAGGCAGGAATTACGCAGCACAGCTGGCAATTGTCAAGCAGATGACAGGCAGGAATCGTGCAGCTCAGCTGGCAATTGTCAAGCAGATGAGCAGACAGTAATCACGCAGCTCAGCAGGCCCTGATCACGTGACTGAGCATGCACTGTTCACGTGGCTGATCATACACTGATCACGTGATGATCATGCACTGATCACGTGGCTGATCATGCACTGATCACGTGGCTGATCATGCACTGATCACGTGGCTGATCATACACTGATCACGTGACTGATCATGCACTGATCACGTGGCTATCATGCACTGATCACGTGGCTGATCATGCACTGATCACGTGGCTGATCATGCACTGATCACGTGGCTGATCATGCACTGATCACGTGACTGATCATGCACTGATCACGTGGCTGATCATGCACTGATCACGTAACTGATCATGCACTGATCACGTGGCTATCATGCACTGATCACGTGGCTGATCATGCACTGATCACGTGGCTGATCATACACTGTCACGTGACTGATCATGCACTGATCACGTGGCATCATGCACTGATCACGTGGCTGATCATACACTGATCACGTAACTCATGCACTGATCACGTGGCTATCATGCACTGCTCACGTGGCTGATCATGCAATGATCACGTAGCAACCATATACTGGTCACGTGACTGATCATGCACTGATCACGTAAATGATCATGCACTGATCACGTGACTGATCATGCACTGATCACGTGACTGATCATGCACTGATCACGTGGCTATCATGCACTGATCACGTGGCTGATCATGCACTGATCACGTAGCAACCATGCACTGATCACGTGACTGATCATGCACTGATCACGTAATTGATCATGCACTGATCACGTGGCTGATCATGCACTGATCACGTGGCTGATCACACATGATCACGTGACTGATCATGCACTGATCACGTGGCTATCATGCACTGATCACGTGGCTGTCATGCACTGATCACGTGGATATCATGCACTGATCACGTGGCTGATCATGCACTATCACGTGACTGATCATGCACTGATCACGTGGCTGATCATGCACTGATCACGTGGCTATCATGCACTGATCACGTGGCTGATCATGCAATGATCACGTAGCTACCATGTACTGGTCACGTGACTGATCATGCACTGATCACGTAATTGATCATGCACTGATCACGTGGCTCATCATGCACTGATCACGTGGCTGATCACACATGTATCACGTGACTGATCATGCACTGATCACGTGGCTCTCATGCACTGATCACGTGGCTGTCATGCACTGATCACGTGGATATCATGCACTGATCACGTGGCTGATCACACACGTATCACATGACTGATCATGCACTGATCACGTGGCTATCATGCACTGATCACGTGGCTATCATGCACTGATCACGTGGCTGATCATGCAATGATCACGTAGCTACCATGTACTGGTCACGTGACTGATCATGCACTGATCACGTAATTGATCATGCACTGATCATGTGGCTGATCATGCACTGATCACGTGGCTGATCATACACTGATCACATAACTGATCATGCACTGATCACGTGACTGATCATGCACTGATCACGTGGCTATCATGCACTGATCACGTGGCTGACATACACTGATCACGTGCCTGATCATGCACTGATCACGTGGCTGATCATGCACTGATCACGTGACTGATCATGCACTGATCTCGTGTCTGATCATGCACTGATCACGTGGCTATCATGCACTGCTCACGTGGCTGATCATGCCATGATCACGCAGCTACCATGTACTGGTCACATGACTGATCATGCACTGATCACGTGACTGATCATGCAGTGATCACGTGGCTATCATGAACTACTCACGTGGCTGATCATGCAATGATCATGTAGCTACCATGTACAGGTCACGTGAATGATCATACACCCATCAGGTGACTGATCATGCACTGATCACGTGGCTATCATGCACTGATCACGAGACTGATCATGCACTGTTCACGTCTATATCATGCACTGATCACATGACTGCCCATGCACTGATCACGTGGATGATCATACACTAATCTTGTGACAGATCATGCACTGATCACGTGGCTGATCATGCACTGATACCGTGACTGAGCATGGACTGATCACATGACTATCATGTAGTGATCACGTGACTTAATGGCGCTGATCATGTGACTGATCATGCGCTGATCATGTTTGCTATCATACACTGATCATGTGCCTCTGGAGGCAATAAACAAAGAGCTGAGTAGGCACGAATCAAACAGTCAGCAGGCAATAATCATGGAACTCAGGTGTGAGGAATCATGCTGCTCAGCTGGCAATAATCAAGCAGCTGAGCAGGCAGGAATTACGCAGCACAGCTGGCAATTGTCAAGCAGATGACAGGCAGGAATCGTGCAGCTCAGCTGGCAATTGTCAAGCAGATGAGCAGACAGTAATCACGCAGCTCAGCAGGCCCAGATCACGTGACTGAGCATGCACTGTTCACGTGGCTGATCATACACTGATCACGTGATGATCATGCACTGATCACTTGGATATCATGCACTGATCACGTGGCTGATCATACACTGCTCACGTAACTGATCATGCACTGATCACGTGGCTATCATGCACTGATCACGTGGCTGAACATGCACTGTTCACGTGGCTGATCACACACCTGTCACGTGACATATCATGCACTGATCACGTGGCACTCATGCACTGATCACGTGGCTGATCATACTCTGCTCACGTAACTCATGCACACATCACGTGGCTATCATGCACTGCTCACGTGGCTCGTCATGGAATGATCACGTAGCAACCATATACTGGTCACGTGACTGATCATGCAAAGATCACGTAAATGATCATGCACTGTTCACGTGACTGATCATGTACTGATCACGTGACTGATCATGCACTGATCACGTGGCTATCATGCTCTGCTCACGTGGCTGATCATGCAACGATCACGTAGCAACCATGTACTGGTCACGTGACTGATCATGCACTGATCACGTAATTGATCCTGCACTGATCACGTGGCTCATCATGCACTGATCACGTGGCTGATCACACATGTATCACGTGACTGATCATGCACTGATCACGTGGCTCTCATGCACTGATCACGTGGCTGTCATGCACTGATCACGTGGATATCATGCACTGATCACGTGGCTGATCATGCACGTATCACATGACTGATCATGCACTGATCACGTGGCTATCATGCACTGATCACGTGGCTATCATGCACTGATCACGTGGCTGATCATGCAATGATCACGTAGCTACCATGTACTGGTCACGTGACTGATCATGCACTGATCACGTAATTGATCATGCACTGATCACGTGGCTGATCATGCACTGATCACGTGGCTGATCATGCACTGATCACGTAACTGATCATGCACTGATCACGTGACTGATCATGCACTGATCACGTGGCTATCATGCACTGATCACGTGGCTGGACATGCACTGATCACGTGCCTGATCATGCACTGATCACGTGGCTGATCATGCACTGATCACGTGACTGATCATGCACTGATCACGTGGCTATCATGCACTGCTCACGTGGCTGATCATGCCATGATCACGCAGCTACCATGTACTGGTCACATGACTGATCATGCACTGATCACGTGACTGATCATGCAGTGATCACGTGGCTATCATGCACTACTCACGTGGCTGATCATGCAATGATCATGTAGCTACCATGTACAGGTCACGTGAATGATCATACACCCATCAGGTGACTGATCATGCACTGATCACGTGGCTATCATGCACTGATCACGAGACTGATCATGCACTGATCACGTCTATATCATGCACTGATCACATGACTGCCCATGCACTGATCACGTGGATGATCATACACTAATCTTGTGACAGATCATGCACTGATCACGTGGCTGATCATGCACTGATACCGTGACTGAGCATGGACTGATCACATGACTATCATGTAGTGATCACGTGACTTAATGGCGCTGATCATGTGACTGATCATGCGCTGATCATGTTTGCTATCATACACTGATCATGTGCCTCTGGAGGCAATAAACAAAGAGCTGAGTAGGCACGAATCAAACAGTCAGCAGGCAATAATCATGGAACTCAGGTGTGAGGAATCATGCTGCTCAGCTGGCAATAATCAAGCAGCTGAGCAGGCAGGAATTACGCAGCACAGCTGGCAATTGTCAAGCAGATGACAGGCAGGAATCGTGCAGCTCAGCTGGCAATTGTCAAGCAGATGAGCAGACAGTAATCACGCAGCTCAGCAGGCCCAGATCACGTGACTGAGCATGCACTGTTCACGTGGCTGATCATACACTGATCACGTGATGATCATGCACTGATCACTTGGATATCATGCACTGATCACGTGGCTGATCATACACTGTTCACGTGTCTGACCATGCACTGATCACGTGGCTGATCATACACTGCTCACGTAACTGATCATGCACTGATCACGTGGCTATCATGCACTGATCACGTGGCTGAACATGCACTGTTCACGTGGCTGATCACACACCTGTCACGTGACATATCATGCACTGATCACGTGGCACTCATGCACTGATCACGTGGCTGATCATACTCTGCTCACGTAACTCATGCACACATCACGTGGCTATCATGCACTGCTCACGTGGCTCGTCATGGAATGATCACGTAGCAACCATATACTGGTCACGTGACTGATCATGCAAAGATCACGTAAATGATCATGCACTGTTCACGTGACTGATCATGTACTGATCACGTGACTGATCATGCACTGATCACGTGGCTATCATGCTCTGCTCACGTGGCTGATCATGCAACGATCACGTAGCAACCATGTACTGGTCACGTGACTGATCATGCACTGATCACGTAATTGATCCTGCACTGATCACGTGGCTCATCATGCACTGATCACGTGGCTGATCACACATGTATCACGTGACTGATCATGCACTGATCACGTGGCTCTCATGCACTGATCACGTGGCTGTCATGCACTGATCACGTGGATATCATGCACTGATCACGTGGCTGATCACACACGTATCACATGACTGATCATGCACTGATCACGTGGCTATCATGCACTGATCACGTGGCTATCATGCACTGATCACGTGGCTGATCATGCAATGATCACGTAGCTACCATGTACTGGTCACGTGACTGATCATGCACTGATCACGTAATTGATCATGCACTGATCATGTGGCTGATCATGCACTGATCACGTGGCTGATCATACACTGATCACATAACTGATCATGCACTGATCACGTGACTGATCATGCACTGATCACGTGGCTATCATGCACTGATCACTTGGCTGGACATACACTGATCACGTGCCTGGTCATGCACTGATCACGTGGCTGATCATGCACTGATCACGTGACTGATCATGCACTGATCTCGTGTCTGATCATGCACTGATCACGTGGCTATCATGCACTGCTCACGTGGCTGATCATGCCATGATCACGCAGCTACCATGTACTGGTCACATGACTGATCATGCACTGATCACGTGACTGATCATGCAGTGATCACGTGGCTATCATGCACTACTCACGTGGCTGATCATGCAATGATCATGTAGCTACCATGTACAGGTCACGTGAATGATCATACACCCATCAGGTGACTGATCATGCACTGATCACGTGGCTATCATGCACTGATCACGAGACTGATCATGCACTGTTCACGTCTATATCATGCACTGATCACATGACTGCCCATGCACTGATCACGTGGATGATCATACACTAATCTTGTGACAGATCATGCACTGATCACGTGGCTGATCATGCACTGATACCGTGACTGAGCATGGACTGATCACATGACTATCATGTAGTGATCACGTGACTTAATGGCGCTGATCATGTGACTGATCATGCGCTGATCATGTTTGCTATCATACACTGATCATGTGCCTCTGGAGGCAATAAACAAAGAGCTGAGTAGGCACGAATCAAACAGTCAGCAGGCAATAATCATGGAACTCAGGTGTGAGGAATCATGCTGCTCAGCTGGCAATAATCAAGCAGCTGAGCAGGCAGGAATTACGCAGCACAGCTGGCAATTGTCAAGCAGATGACAGGCAGGAATCGTGCAGCTCAGCTGGCAATTGTCAAGCAGATGAGCAGACAGTAATCACGCAGCTCAGCAGGCCCAGATCACGTGACTGAGCATGCACTGTTCACGTGGCTGATCATACACTGATCACGTGATGATCATGCACTGATCACTTGGATATCATGCACTGATCACGTGGCTGATCATACACTGTTCACGTGTCTGACCATGCACTGATCACGTGGCTGATCATACACTGCTCACGTAACTGATCATGCACTGATCACGTGGCTATCATGCACTGATCACGTGGCTGAACATGCACTGTTCACGTGGCTGATCACACACCTGTCACGTGACATATCATGCACTGATCACGTGGCACTCATGCACTGATCACGTGGCTGATCATACTCTGCTCACGTAACTCATGCACACATCACGTGGCTATCATGCACTGCTCACGTGGCTCGTCATGGAATGATCACGTAGCAACCATATACTGGTCACGTGACTGATCATGCAAAGATCACGTAAATGATCATGCACTGTTCACGTGACTGATCATGTACTGATCACGTGACTGATCATGCACTGATCACGTGGCTATCATGCTCTGCTCACGTGGCTGATCATGCAACGATCACGTAGCAACCATGTACTGGTCACGTGACTGATCATGCACTGATCACGTAATTGATCCTGCACTGATCACGTGGCTCATCATGCACTGATCACGTGGCTGATCACACATGTATCACGTGACTGATCATGCACTGATCACGTGGCTCTCATGCACTGATCACGTGGCTGTCATGCACTGATCACGTGGATATCATGCACTGATCACGTGGCTGATCACACACGTATCACATGACTGATCATGCACTGATCACGTGGCTATCATGCACTGATCACGTGGCTATCATGCACTGATCACGTGGCTGATCAGGCAATGATCACGTAGCTACCATGTACTGGTCACGTGACTGATCATGCACTGATCACGTAATTGATCATGCACTGATCATGTGGCTGATCATGCACTGATCACGTGGCTGATCATGCACTGATCACGTGACTGATCATGCACTGATCACGTGACTGATCATGCACTGATCACGTGGCTATCATGCACTGATCACTTGGCTGACATGCACTGATCACGTGCCTGATCATGCACTGATCACGTGGCTGATCATGCACTGATCACGTGACTGATCATGCACTGATCACGTGGCTATCATGCACTGCTCACGTGGCTGATCATGCCATGATCACGCAGCTACCATGTACTGGTCACATGACTGATCATGCACTGATCACGTGACTGATCATGCAGTGATCACGTGGCTATCATGCACTACTCACGTGGCTGATCATGCAATGATCATGTAGCTACCATGTACAGGTCACGTGAATGATCATACACCCATCAGGTGACTGATCATGCACTGATCACGTGGCTATCATGCACTGATCACGAGACTGATCATGCACTGATCACGTCTATATCATGCACTGATCACATGACTGCCCATGCACTGATCACGTGGATGATCATACACTAATCTTGTGACAGATCATGCACTGATCACGTGGCTGATCATGCACTGATACCGTGACTGAGCATGGACTGATCACATGACTATCATGTAGTGATCACGTGACTTAATGGCGCTGATCATGTGACTGATCATGCGCTGATCATGTTTGCTATCATACACTGATCATGTGCCTCTGGAGGCAATAAACAAAGAGCTGAGTAGGCACGAATCAAACAGTCAGCAGGCAATAATCATGGAACTCAGGTGTGAGGAATCATGCTGCTCAGCTGGCAATAATCAAGCAGCTGAGCAGGCAGGAATTACGCAGCACAGCTGGCAATTGTCAAGCAGATGACAGGCAGGAATCGTGCAGCTCAGCTGGCAATTGTCAAGCAGATGAGCAGACAGTAATCACGCAGCTCAGCAGGCCCAGATCACGTGACTGAGCATGCACTGTTCACGTGGCTGATCATACACTGATCACGTGATGATCATGCACTGATCACTTGGATATCATGCACTGATCACGTGGCTGATCATACACTGTTCACGTGTCTGACCATGCACTGATCACGTGGCTGATCATACACTGCTCACGTAACTGATCATGCACTGATCACGTGGCTATCATGCACTGATCACGTGGCTGAACATGCACTGTTCACGTGGCTGATCACACACCTGTCACGTGACATATCATGCACTGATCACGTGGCACTCATGCACTGATCACGTGGCTGATCATACTCTGCTCACGTAACTCATGCACACATCACGTGGCTATCATGCACTGCTCACGTGGCTCGTCATGGAATGATCACGTAGCAACCATATACTGGTCACGTGACTGATCATGCAAAGATCACGTAAATGATCATGCACTGTTCACGTGACTGATCATGTACTGATCACGTGACTGATCATGCACTGATCACGTGGCTATCATGCACTGCTCACGTGGCTGATCATGCAACGATCACGTAGCAACCATGTACTGGTCACGTGACTGATCATGCACTGATCACGTAATTGATCCTGCACTGATCACGTGGCTCATCATGCACTGATCACGTGGCTGATCACACATGTATCACGTGACTGATCATGCACTGATCACGTGGCTCTCATGCACTGATCACGTGGCTGTCATGCACTGATCACGTGGATATCATGCACTGATCACGTGGCTGATCACACACGTATCACATGACTGATCATGCACTGATCACGTGGCTATCATGCACTGATCACGTGGCTATCATGCACTGATCACGTGGCTGATCATGCAATGATCACGTAGCTACCATGTACTGGTCACGTGACTGATCATGCACTGATCACGTAATTGATCATGCACTGATCATGTGGCTGATCATGCACTGATCACGTGGCTGATCATACACTGATCACATAACTGATCATGCACTGATCACGTGACTGATCATGCACTGATCACGTGGCTATCATGCACTGATCACTTGGCTGACATACACTGATCACGTGCCTGGTCATGCACTGATCACGTGGCTGATCATGCACTGATCACGTGACTGATCATGCACTGATCTCGTGTCTGATCATGCACTGATCACGTGGCTATCATGCACTGCTCACGTGGCTGATCATGCCATGATCACGCAGCTACCATGTACTGGTCACATGACTGATCATGCACTGATCACGTGACTGATCATGCAGTGATCACGTGGCTATCATGAACTACTCACGTGGCTGATCATGCAATGATCATGTAGCTACCATGTACAGGTCACGTGAATGATCATACACCCATCAGGTGACTGATCATGCACTGATCACGTGGCTATCATGCACTGATCACGAGACTGATCATGCACTGATCACGTCTATATCATGCACTGATCACATGACTGCCCATGCACTGATCACGTGGATGATCATACACTAATCTTGTGACAGATCATGCACTGATCACGTGGCTGATCATGCACTGATACCGTGACTGAGCATGGACTGATCACATGACTATCATGTAGTGATCACGTGACTTAATGGCGCTGATCATGTGACTGATCATGCGCTGATCATGTTTGCTATCATACACTGATCATGTGCCTCTGGAGGCAATAAACAAAGAGCTGAGTAGGCACGAATCAAACAGTCAGCAGGCAATAATCATGGAACTCAGGTGTGAGGAATCATGCTGCTCAGCTGGCAATAATCAAGCAGCTGAGCAGGCAGGAATTACGCAGCACAGCTGGCAATTGTCAAGCAGATGACAGGCAGGAATCGTGCAGCTCAGCTGGCAATTGTCAAGCAGATGAGCAGACAGTAATCACGCAGCTCAGCAGGCCCAGATCACGTGACTGAGCATGCACTGTTCACGTGGCTGATCATACACTGATCACGTGATGATCATGCACTGATCACTTGGATATCATGCACTGATCACGTGGCTGATCATACACTGTTCACGTGTCTGACCATGCACTGATCACGTGGCTGATCATACACTGCTCACGTAACTGATCATGCACTGATCACGTGGCTATCATGCACTGATCACGTGGCTGAACATGCACTGTTCACGTGGCTGATCACACACCTGTCACGTGACATATCATGCACTGATCACGTGGCACTCATGCACTGATCACGTGGCTGATCATACTCTGCTCACGTAACTCATGCACACATCACGTGGCTATCATGCACTGCTCACGTGGCTCGTCATGGAATGATCACGTAGCAACCATATACTGGTCACGTGACTGATCATGCAAAGATCACGTAAATGATCATGCACTGTTCACGTGACTGATCATGTACTGATCACGTGACTGATCATGCACTGATCACGTGGCTATCATGCACTGCTCACGTGGCTGATCATGCAACGATCACGTAGCAACCATGTACTGGTCACGTGACTGATCATGCACTGATCACGTAATTGATCCTGCACTGATCACGTGGCTCATCATGCACTGATCACGTGGCTGATCACACATGTATCACGTGACTGATCATGCACTGATCACGTGGCTCTCATGCACTGATCACGTGGCTGTCATGCACTGATCACGTGGATATCATGCACTGATCACGTGGCTGATCACACACGTATCACATGACTGATCATGCACTGATCACGTGGCTATCATGCACTGATCACGTGGCTATCATGCACTGATCACGTGGCTGATCATGCAATGATCACGTAGCTACCATGTACTGGTCACGTGACTGATCATGCACTGATCACGTAATTGATCATGCACTGATCACGTGGCTGATCATGCACTGATCACGTGGCTGATCATGCACTGATCACATAACTGATCATGCACTGATCACGTGACTGATCATGCACTGATCACGTGGCTATCATGCACTGATCACGTGGCTGACATACACTGATCACGTGCCTGATCATGCACTGATCACGTGGCTGATCATGCACTGATCACGTGACTGATCATGCACTGATCACGTGTCTGATCATGCACTGATCACGTGACTGATCATGCACTGATCACGTGTCTGATCATGCACTGATCACGTGGCTATCATGCACTGCTCACGTGGCTGATCATGCCATGATCACGCAGCTACCATGTACTGGTCACATGACTGATCATGCACTGATCACGTGACTGATCATGCAGTGATCACGTGGCTATCATGCACTACTCACGTGGCTGATCATGCAATGATCATGTAGCTACCATGTACAGGTCACGTGAATGATCATACACCCATCAGGTGACTGATCATGCACTGATCACGTGGCTATCATGCACTGATCACGAGACTGATCATGCACTGATCACGTCTATATCATGCACTGATCACATGACTGCCCATGCACTGATCACGTGGATGATCATACACTAATCATGTGACAGATCATGCACTGATCACGTGGCTGATCATGCACTGATACCGTGACTGAGCATGGACTGATCACATGACTATCATGTAGTGATCACGTGACTTAATGGCGCTGATCATGTGACTGATCATGCGCTGATCATGTTTGCTATCATACACTGATCATGTGCCTCTGGAGGCAATAAACAAAGAGCTGAGTAGGCACGAATCAAACAGTCAGCAGGCAATAATCATGGAACTCAGGTGTGAGGAATCATGCTGCTCAGCTGGCAATAATCAAGCAGCTGAGCAGGCAGGAATTACGCAGCACAGCTGGCAATTGTCAAGCAGATGACAGGCAGGAATCGTGCAGCTCAGCTGGCAATTGTCAAGCAGATGAGCAGACAGTAATCACGCAGCTCAGCAGGCCCAGATCACGTGACTGAGCATGCACTGTTCACGTGGCTGATCATACACTGATCACGTGATGATCATGCACTGATCACTTGGATATCATGCACTGATCACGTGGCTGATCATACACTGTTCACGTGTCTGACCATGCACTGATCACGTGGCTGATCATACACTGCTCACGTAACTGATCATGCACTGATCACGTGGCTATCATGCACTGATCACGTGGCTGAACATGCACTGTTCACGTGGCTGATCACACACCTGTCACGTGACATATCATGCACTGATCACGTGGCACTCATGCACTGATCACGTGGCTGATCATACTCTGCTCACGTAACTCATGCACACATCACGTGGCTATCATGCACTGCTCACGTGGCTCGTCATGGAATGATCACGTAGCAACCATATACTGGTCACGTGACTGATCATGCACAGATCACGTAAATGATCATGCACTGTTCACGTGACTGATCATGTACTGATCACGTGACTGATCATGCACTGATCACGTGGCTGATCATGCACTGATCACGTGGCTGATCATGCACTGATCACGTGACTGATCATGCACTGATCACGTGGCTGATCATGCACTGATCACGTGGCTGATCATGCACTGATCACGTGACTGATCATGCACTGATCACGTGGCTGATCATGCACTGATCACGTGACTGATCATGCACTGATCACGTGGCTATCATGCACTGATCACGTGGCTGATCATGCACTGATCACGTGGCTGATCATGCACTGATCACGTGGCTGATCATGCACTGATCACGTGACTGATCATGCACTGATCACGTGGCTGATCATGCACTGATCACGTGGCTGATCATGCACTGATCACGTGGCTGATCATGCACTGATCACGTGGCTGATCATGCACTGATCACGTGACTGATCATGCACTGATCACGTGGCTGATCATGCACTGATCACGTGACTGATCATGCACTGATCACGTGGCTATCATGCACTGATCACGTGGCTGATCATGCACTGATCACGTAGCTATCATGCACTGATCACGTGACTGATCATGCACTGATCACGTGGCTGATCATGCACTGATCACGTGACTGATCATGCACTGATCACGTGGCTGATCATGCACTGATCACGTGACTGATCATGCACTGATCACGTGGCTGATCATGCACTGATCACGTGGCTGATCATGCACTGATCATGTGGCTGATCATGCACTGATCACGTGGCTGATCATGCACTGATCACGTGACTGATCATGCACTGATCACGTGGCTGATCATGCACTGATCACGTGACTGATCATGCACTGATCACGTGGCTATCATGCACTGATCACGTGGCTGATCATGCATGATCACGCAGCTACCATGCACTGATCACGTGACTGATCATGCACTGATCACGTGACTGATCATGCACTGATCACGTGGCTATCATGCACTGATCACGTGGCTGATCATGCACTGATCACGTAGCTATCATGCACTGATCACGTGACTGATCATGCACTGATCACGTGACTGATCATGCACTGATCACGTGGCTATCATGCACTGATCACGTGACTGATCATGCACTGATCACGTCTATATCATGCACTGATCACGTGACTGATCATGCACTGATCACGTGGCTGATCATGCACTGATCACGTGACTGATCATGCACTGATCACGTGGCTGATCATGCACTGATCACGTGGCTGATCATGCACTGATCACGTGACTGATCATGCACTGATCACGTGACTGATCATGCACTGATCACGTGGCTATCATGCACTGATCACGTGGCTGATCATGCAATGATCACGTAGCTACCATGTACTGGTCACGTGACTGATCATGCACTGATCACGTAATTGATCATGCACTGATCACGTGGCTGATCATGCACTGATCACGTGGCTGATCATACACTGATCACGTAACTGATCATGCACTGATCACGTGACTGATCATGCACTGATCACGTGGCTATCATGCACTGATCACGTGGCTGATCATGCACTGATCACGTGCCTGATCATGCACTGATCACGTGGCTGATCATGCACTGATCACGTGACTGATCATGCACTGATCACGTGGCTATCATGCACTGCTCACGTGGCTGATCATGCCATGATCACGCAGCTACCATGTACTGGTCACATGACTGATCATGCACTGATCACGTGACTGATCATGCAGTGATCACGTGGCTATCATGCACTACTCACGTGGCTGATCATGCAATGATCATGTAGCTACCATGTACAGGTCACGTGAATGATCATACACCCATCAGGTGACTGATCATGCACTGATCACGTGGCTATCATGCACTGATCACGAGACTGATCATGCACTGATCACGTCTATATCATGCACTGATCACATGACTGCCCATGCACTGATCACGTGGATGATCATACACTAATCTTGTGACAGATCATGCACTGATCACGTGGCTGATCATGCACTGATACCGTGACTGAGCATGGACTGATCACATGACTATCATGTAGTGATCACGTGACTTAATGGCGCTGATCATGTGACTGATCATGCGCTGATCATGTTTGCTATCATACACTGATCATGTGCCTCTGGAGGCAATAAACAAAGAGCTGAGTAGGCACGAATCAAACAGTCAGCAGGCAATAATCATGGAACTCAGGTGTGAGGAATCATGCTGCTCAGCTGGCAATAATCAAGCAGCTGAGCAGGCAGGAATTACGCAGCACAGCTGGCAATTGTCAAGCAGATGACAGGCAGGAATCGTGCAGCTCAGCTGGCAATTGTCAAGCAGATGAGCAGACAGTAATCACGCAGCTCAGCAGGCCCAGATCACGTGACTGAGCATGCACTGTTCACGTGGCTGATCATACACTGATCACGTGATGATCATGCACTGATCACTTGGATATCATGCACTGATCACGTGGCTGATCATACACTGTTCACGTGTCTGACCATGCACTGATCACGTGGCTGATCATACACTGCTCACGTAACTGATCATGCACTGATCACGTGGCTATCATGCACTGATCACGTGGCTGAACATGCACTGTTCACGTGGCTGATCACACACCTGTCACGTGACATATCATGCACTGATCACGTGGCACTCATGCACTGATCACGTGGCTGATCATACTCTGCTCACGTAACTCATGCACACATCACGTGGCTATCATGCACTGCTCACGTGGCTCGTCATGGAATGATCACGTAGCAACCATATACTGGTCACGTGACTGATCATGCAAAGATCACGTAAATGATCATGCACTGTTCACGTGACTGATCATGTACTGATCACGTGACTGATCATGCACTGATCACGTGGCTATCATGCTCTGCTCACGTGGCTGATCATGCAACGATCACGTAGCAACCATGTACTGGTCACGTGACTGATCATGCACTGATCACGTAATTGATCCTGCACTGATCACGTGGCTCATCATGCACTGATCACGTGGCTGATCACACATGTATCACGTGACTGATCATGCACTGATCCCGTGGCTCTCATGCACTGATCACGTGGCTGTCATGCACTGATCACGTGGATATCATGCACTGATCACGTGGCTGATCACACACGTATCACATGACTGATCATGCACTGATCACGTGGCTATCATGCACTGATCACGTGGCTATCATGCACTGATCACGTGGCTGATCAGGCAATGATCACGTAGCTACCATGTACTGGTCACGTGACTGATCATGCACTGATCACGTAATTGATCATGCACTGATCATGTGGCTGATCATGCACTGATCACGTGGCTGATCATACACTGATCACATAACTGATCATGCACTGATCACGTGACTGATCATGCACTGATCACGTGGCTATCATGCACTGATCACTTGGCTGGACATACACTGATCACGTGCCTGGTCATGCACTGATCACGTGGCTGATCATGCACTGATCACGTGACTGATCATGCACTGATCACGTGGCTGATCATGCACTGATCACGTGACTGATCATGCACTGATCACGTGTCTGATCATGCACTGATCACGTGGCTATCATGCACTGCTCACGTGGCTGATCATGCCATGATCACGCAGCTACCATGTACTGGTCACATGACTGATCATGCACTGATCACGTGACTGATCATGCAGTGATCACGTGGCTATCATGAACTACTCACGTGGCTGATCATGCAATGATCATGTAGCTACCATGTACAGGTCACGTGAATGATCATACACCCATCAGGTGACTGATCATGCACTGATCACGTGGCTATCATGCACTGATCACGAGACTGATCATGCACTGTTCACGTCTATATCATGCACTGATCACATGACTGCCCGTGCACTGATCACGTGGATGATCATACACTAATCTTGTGACAGATCATGCACTGATCACGTGGCTGATCATGCACTGATACCGTGACTGAGCATGGACTGATCACATGACTATCATGTAGTGATCACGTGACTTAATGGCGCTGATCATGTGACTGATCATGCGCTGATCATGTTTGCTATCATACACTGATCATGTGCCTCTGGAGGCAATAAACAAAGAGCTGAGTAGGCACGAATCAAACAGTCAGCAGGCAATAATCATGGAACTCAGGTGTGAGGAATCATGCTGCTCAGCTGGCAATAATCAAGCAGCTGAGCAGGCAGGAATTACGCAGCACAGCTGGCAATTGTCAAGCAGATGACAGGCAGGAATCGTGCAGCTCAGCTGGCAATTGTCAAGCAGATGAGCAGACAGTAATCACGCAGCTCAGCAGGCCCAGATCACGTGACTGAGCATGCACTGTTCACGTGGCTGATCATACACTGATCACGTGATGATCATGCACTGATCACTTGGATATCATGCACTGATCACGTGGCTGATCATACACTGTTCACGTGTCTGACCATGCACTGATCACGTGGCTGATCATACACTGCTCACGTAACTGATCATGCACTGATCACGTGGCTATCATGCACTGATCACGTGGCTGAACATGCACTGTTCACGTGGCTGATCACACACCTGTCACGTGACATATCATGCACTGATCACGTGGCACTCATGCACTGATCACGTGGCTGATCATACTCTGCTCACGTAACTCATGCACACATCACGTGGCTATCATGCACTGCTCACGTGGCTCGTCATGGAATGATCACGTAGCAACCATATACTGGTAACGTGACTGATCATGCAAAGATCACGTAAATGATCATGCACTGTTCACGTGACTGATCATGTACTGATCACGTGACTGATCATGCACTGACCACGTGGCTATCATGCTCTGCTCACGTGGCTGATCATGCAACGATCACGTAGCAACCATGTACTGGTCACGTGACTGATCATGCACTGATCACGTAATTGATCCTGCACTGATCACGTGGCTCATCATGCACTGATCACGTGGCTGATCACACATGTATCACGTGACTGATCATGCACTGATCACGTGGCTCTCATGCACTGATCACGTGGCTGTCATGCACTGATCACGTGGATATCATGCACTGATCACGTGGCTGATCACACACGTATCACATGACTGATCATGCACTGATCACGTGGCTATCATGCACTGATCACGTGGCTATCATGCACTGATCACGTGGCTGATCAGGCAATGATCACGTAGCTACCATGTACTGGTCACGTGACTGATCATGCACTGATCACGTAATTGATCATGCACTGATCATGTGGCTGATCATGCACTGATCACGTGGCTGATCATACACTGATCACATAACTGATCATGCACTGATCACGTGACTGATCATGCACTGATCACGTGGCTATCATGCACTGATCACTTGGCTGATCATACACTGATCACGTGCCTGGTCATGCACTGATCACGTGGCTGATCATGCACTGATCACGTGACTGATCATGCACTGATCACGTGGCTGATCATGCACTGATCACGTGACTGATCATGCACTGATCACGTGCTGATCATGCACTGATCACGTGGCTATCATGCACTGCTCACGTGGCTGATCATGCCATGATCACGCAGCTACCATGTACTGGTCACATGACTGATCATGCACTGATCACGTGACTGATCATGCAGTGATCACGTGGCTATCATGCACTACTCACGTGGCTGATCATGCAATGATCATGTAGCTACCATGTACAGGTCACGTGAATGATCATACACCCATCAGGTGACTGATCATGCACTGATCACGTGGCTATCATGCACTGATCACGAGACTGATCATGCACTGTTCACGTCTATATCATGCACTGATCACATGACTGCCCATGCACTGATCACGTGGATGATCATACACTAATCTTGTGACAGATCATGCACTGATCACGTGGCTGATCATGCACTGATACCGTGACTGAGCATGGACTGATCACATGACTATCATGTAGTGATCACGTGACTTAATGGCGCTGATCATGTGACTGATCATGCGCTGATCATGTTTGCTATCATACACTGATCATGTGCCTCTGGAGGCAATAAACAAAGAGCTGAGTAGGCACGAATCAAACAGTCAGCAGGCAATAATCATGGAACTCAGGTGTGAGGAATCATGCTGCTCAGCTGGCAATAATCAAGCAGCTGAGCAGGCAGGAATTACGCAGCACAGCTGGCAATTGTCAAGCAGATGACAGGCAGGAATCGTGCAGCTCAGCTGGCAATTGTCAAGCAGATGAGCAGACAGTAATCACGCAGCTCAGCAGGCCCAGATCACGTGACTGAGCATGCACTGTTCACGTGGCTGATCATACACTGATCACGTGATGATCATGCACTGATCACTTGGATATCATGCACTGATCACGTGGCTGATCATACACTGTTCACGTGTCTGACCATGCACTGATCACGTGGCTGATCATACACTGCTCACGTAACTGATCATGCACTGATCACGTGGCTATCATGCACTGATCACGTGGCTGAACATGCACTGTTCACGTGGCTGATCACACACCTGTCACGTGACATATCATGCACTGATCACGTGGCACTCATGCACTGATCACGTGGCTGATCATACTCTGCTCACGTAACTCATGCACACATCACGTGGCTATCATGCACTGCTCACGTGGCTCGTCATGGAATGATCACGTAGCAACCATATACTGGTCACGTGACTGATCATGCAAAGATCACGTAAATGATCATGCACTGTTCACGTGACTGATCATGTACTGATCACGTGACTGATCATGCACTGATCACGTGGCTATCATGCTCTGCTCACGTGGCTGATCATGCAACGATCACGTAGCAACCATGTACTGGTCACGTGACTGATCATGCACTGATCACGTAATTGATCCTGCACTGATCACGTGGCTCATCATGCACTGATCACGTGGCTGATCACACATGTATCACGTGACTGATCATGCACTGATCACGTGGCTCTCATGCACTGATCACGTGGCTGTCATGCACTGATCACGTGGATATCATGCACTGATCACGTGGCTGATCACACACGTATCACATGACTGATCATGCACTGATCACGTGGCTATCATGCACTGATCACGTGGCTATCATGCACTGATCACGTGGCTGATCATGCAATGATCACGTAGCTACCATGTACTGGTCACGTGACTGATCATGCACTGATCACGTAATTGATCATGCACTGATCATGTGGCTGATCATGCACTGATCACGTGGCTGATCATACACTGATCACATAACTGATCATGCACTGATCACGTGACTGATCATGCACTGATCACGTGGCTATCATGCACTGATCACTTGGCTGACATACACTGATCACGTGCCTGGTCATGCACTGATCACGTGGCTGATCATGCACTGATCACGTGACTGATCATGCACTGATCACGTGTCTGATCATGCACTGATCACGTGGCTATCATGCACTGCTCACGTGGCTGATCATGCCATGATCACGCAGCTACCATGTACTGGTCACATGACTGATCATGCACTGATCACGTGACTGATCATGCAGTGATCACGTGGCTATCATGAACTACTCACGTGGCTGATCATGCAATGATCATGTAGCTACCATGTACAGGTCACGTGAATGATCATACACCCATCAGGTGACTGATCATGCACTGATCACGTGGCTATCATGCACTGATCACGAGACTGATCATGCACTGTTCACGTCTATATCATGCACTGATCACATGACTGCCCATGCACTGATCACGTGGATGATCATACACTAATCTTGTGACAGATCATGCACTGATCACGTGGCTGATCATGCACTGATACCGTGACTGAGCATGGACTGATCACATGACTATCATGTAGTGATCACGTGACTTAATGGCGCTGATCATGTGACTGATCATGCGCTGATCATGTTTGCTATCATACACTGATCATGTGCCTCTGGAGGCAATAAACAAAGAGCTGAGTAGGCACGAATCAAACAGTCAGCAGGCAATAATCATGGAACTCAGGTGTGAGGAATCATGCTGCTCAGCTGGCAATAATCAAGCAGCTGAGCAGGCAGGAATTACGCAGCACAGCTGGCAATTGTCAAGCAGATGACAGGCAGGAATCGTGCAGCTCAGCTGGCAATTGTCAAGCAGATGAGCAGACAGTAATCACGCAGCTCAGCAGGCCCAGATCACGTGACTGAGCATGCACTGTTCACGTGGCTGATCATACACTGATCACGTGATGATCATGTACTGATCACTTGGATATCATGCACTGATCACGTGGCTGATCATACACTGTTCACATGTCTGACCATGCACTGATCACGTGGCTGATCATACACTGCTCACGTAACTGATCATGCACTGATCACGTGGCTATCATGCACTGATCACGTGGCTGAACATGCACTGTTCACGTGGCTGATCACACACCTGTCACATGACATATCCTGCACTGATCACGTGGCACTCATGCACTGATCACGTGGCTGATCATACTCTGCTCACGTAACTCATGCACACATCACGTGGCTATCATGCACTGCTCACGTGGCTCGTCATGGAATGATCACGTAGCAACCATATACTGGTCACGTGACTGATCATGCAAAGATCACGTAAATGATCATGCACTGTTCACGTGACTGATCATGTACTGATCACGTGACTGATCATGCACTGACGTGGCTGATCATGCAACGATCACGTAGCAACCATGTACTGGTCACGTGACTGATCATGCACTGATCACGTAATTGATCCTGCACTGATCACGTGGCTCATCATGCACTGATCACGTGGCTGATCACACATGTATCACGTGACTGATCATGCACTGATCACGTGGCTCTCATGCACTGATCACGTGGCTGTCATGCACTGATCACGTGGATATAATGCACTGATCACGTGGCTGATCACACACGTATCACATGACTGATCATGCACTGATCACGTGGCTATCATGCACTGATCACGTGGCTATCATGCACTGATCACGTGGCTTATCAGGCAATGGTCACGTAGCTACCATGTACTGGTCACGTGACTGATCATGCACTGATCACGTAATTGATCATGCACTGATCATGTGGCTGATCATGCACTGATCACGTGGCTGATCATACACTGATCACATAACTGATCATGCACTGATCACGTGACTGATCATGCACTGATCACGTGGCTATCATGCACTGATCACGTGGCTGACATACACTGATCACGTGCCTGATCATGCACTGATCACGTGGCTGATCATGCACTGATCACGTGACTGATCATGCACTGATCACGTGTCTGATCATGCACTGATCACGTGGCTATCATGCACTGCTCACGTGGCTGATCATGCCATGATCACGCAGCTACCATGTACTGGTCACATGACTGATCATGCACTGATCACGTGACTGATCATGCAGTGATCACGTGGCTATCATGAACTACTCACGTGGCTGATCATGCAATGATCATGTAGCTACCATGTACAGGTCACGTGAATGATCATACACCCATCAGGTGACTGATCATGCACTGATCACGTGGCTATCATGCACTGATCACGAGACTGATCATGCACTGTTCACGTCTATATCATGCACTGATCACATGACTGCCCATGCACTGATCACGTGGATGATCATACACTAATCTTGTGACAGATCATGCACTGATCACGTGGCTGATCATGCACTGATACCGTGACTGAGCATGGACTGATCACATGACTATCATGTAGTGATCACGTGACTTAATGGCGCTGATCATGTGACTGATCATGCGCTGATCATGTTTGCTATCATACACTGATCATGTGCCTCTGGAGGCAATAAACAAAGAGCTGAGTAGGCACGAATCAAACAGTCAGCAGGCAATAATCATGGAACTCAGGTGTGAGGAATCATGCTGCTCAGCTGGCAATAATCAAGCAGCTGAGCAGGCAGGAATTACGCAGCACAGCTGGCAATTGTCAAGCAGATGACAGGCAGGAATCGTGCAGCTCAGCTGGCAATTGTCAAGCAGATGAGCAGACAGTAATCACGCAGCTCAGCAGGCCCAGATCACGTGACTGAGCATGCACTGCTCACGTGGCTGATCATGCATGATCACGCAGCTACCATGCACTGATCACGTGACTGATCATGCACTGATCACGTGGCTGATCATACACTGCTCACGTAACTGATCATGCACTGATCACGTGGCTATCATGCACTGATCACGTGGCTGAACATGCACTGTTCACGTGGCTGATCACACACCTGTCACGTGACATATCATGCACTGATCACGTGGCACTCATGCACTGATCACGTGGCTGATCATACTCTGCTCACGTAACTCATGCACACATCACGTGGCTATCATGCACTGCTCACGTGGCTCGTCATGGAATGATCACGTAGCAACCATATACTGGTCACGTGACTGATCATGCAAAGATCACGTAAATGATCATGCACTGTTCACGTGACTGATCATGCACTGATCACGTGACTGATCATGCACTGATCACGTGGCTATCATGCACTGCTCACGTGGCTGATCATGCAACGATCACGTAGCAACCATGTACTGGTCACGTGACTGATCATGCACTGATCACGTAATTGATCCTGCACTGATCACGTGGCTCATCATGCACTGATCACGTGGCTGATCACACATGTATCACGTGACTGATCATGCACTGATCACGTGGCTCTCATGCACTGATCACGTGGCTGTCATGCACTGATCACGTGGATATCATGCACTGATCACGTGGCTGATCACACACTATCACATGACTGATCATGCACTGATCACGTGGCTATCATGCACTGATCACGTGGCTATCATGCACTGATCACGTGGCTATCATGCACTGATCACGTGGCTGATCATGCAATGATCACGTAGCTACCATGTACTGGTCACGTGACTGATCATGCACTGATCACGTAATTGATCATGCACTGATCATGTGGCTGATCATGCACTGATCACGTGGCTGATCATACACTGATCACATAACTGATCATGCACTGATCACGTGACTGATCATGCACTGATCACGTGGCTATCATGCACTGATCACTTGGCTGGACATACACTGATCACGTGCCTGGTCATGCACTGATCACGTGGCTGATCATGCACTGATCACGTGACTGATCATGCACTGATCACGTGTCTGATCATGCACTGATCACGTGGCTATCATGCACTGCTCACGTGGCTGATCATGCCATGATCACGCAGCTACCATGTACTGGTCACATGACTGATCATGCACTGATCACGTGACTGATCATGCAGTGATCACGTGGCTATCATGCACTACTCACGTGGCTGATCATGCAATGATCATGTAGCTACCATGTACAGGTCACGTGAATGATCATACACCCATCAGGTGACTGATCATGCACTGATCACGTGGCTATCATGCACTGATCACGAGACTGATCATGCACTGATCACGTCTATATCATGCACTGATCACATGACTGCCCATGCACTGATCACGTGGATGATCATACACTAATCTTGTGACAGATCATGCACTGATCACGTGGCTGATCATGCACTGATACCGTGACTGAGCATGGACTGATCACATGACTATCATGTAGTGATCACGTGACTTAATGGCGCTGATCATGTGACTGATCATGCGCTGATCATGTTTGCTATCATACACTGATCATGTGCCTCTGGAGGCAATAAACAAAGAGCTGAGTAGGCACGAATCAAACAGTCAGCAGGCAATAATCATGGAACTCAGGTGTGAGGAATCATGCTGCTCAGCTGGCAATAATCAAGCAGCTGAGCAGGCAGGAATTACGCAGCACAGCTGGCAATTGTCAAGCAGATGACAGGCAGGAATCGTGCAGCTCAGCTGGCAATTGTCAAGCAGATGAGCAGACAGTAATCACGCAGCTCAGCAGGCCCAGATCACGTGACTGAGCATGCACTGTTCACGTGGCTGATCATACACTGATCACGTGATGATCATGCACTGATCACTTGGATATCATGCACTGATCACGTGGCTGATCATACACTGTTCACGTGTCTGACCATGCACTGATCACGTGGCTGATCATACACTGCTCACGTAACTGATCATGCACTGATCACGTGGCTATCATGCACTGATCACGTGGCTGAACATGCACTGTTCACGTGGCTGATCACACACCTGTCACGTGACATATCATGCACTGATCACGTGGCACTCATGCACTGATCACGTGGCTGATCATACTCTGCTCACGTAACTCATGCACACATCACGTGGCTATCATGCACTGCTCACGTGGCTCGTCATGGAATGATCACGTAGCAACCATATACTGGTCACGTGACTGATCATGCAAAGATCACGTAAATGATCATGCACTGTTCACGTGACTGATCATGTACTGATCACGTGACTGATCATGCACTGATCACGTGGCTATCATGCTCTGCTCACGTGGCTGATCATGCAACGATCACGTAGCAACCATGTACTGGTCACGTGACTGATCATGCACTGATCACGTAATTGATCCTGCACTGATCACGTGGCTCATCATGCACTGATCACGTGGCTGATCACACATGTATCACGTGACTGATCATGCACTGATCCGTGGCTCTCATGCACTGATCACGTGGCTGTCATGCACTGATCACGTGGATATCATGCACTGATCACGTGGCTGATCACACACGTATCACATGACTGATCATGCACTGATCACGTGGCTATCATGCACTGATCACGTGGCTATCATGCACTGATCACGTGGCTGATCATGCAATGATCACGTAGCTACCATGTACTGGTCACGTGACTGATCATGCACTGATCACGTAATTGATCATGCACTGATCATGTGGCTGATCATGCACTGATCACGTGGCTGATCATACACTGATCACGTAACTGATCATGCACTGATCACGTGACTGATCATGCACTGATCACGTGGCTATCATGCACTGATCACTTGGCTGACATGCACTGATCACGTGCCTGATCATGCACTGATCACGTGGCTGATCATGCACTGATCACGTGACTGATCATGCACTGATCACGTGTCTGATCATGCACTGATCACGTGGCTATCATGCACTGCTCACGTGGCTGATCATGCCATGATCACGCAGCTACCATGTACTGGTCACATGACTGATCATGCACTGATCACGTGACTGATCATGCACTGATCACGTGGCTATCATGCACTACTCACGTGGCTGATCATGCAATGATCATGTAGCTACCATGTACAGGTCACGTGAATGATCATACACCCATCAGGTGACTGATCATGCACTGATCACGTGGCTATCATGCACTGATCACGAGACTGATCATGCACTGTTCACGTCTATATCATGCACTGATCACATGACTGCCCATGCACTGATCACGTGGATGATCATACACTAATCTTGTGACAGATCATGCACTGATCACGTGGCTGATCATGCACTGATACCGTGACTGATCATGGACTGATCACATGACTATCATGTACTGATCACGTGACTTAATGGCGCTGATCATGTGACTGATCATGCACTGATCATGTTTGCTATCATACACTGATCATGTGCCTCTGGAGGCAATAAACAAAGAGCTGAGTAGGCACGAATCAAACAGTCAGCAGGCAATAATCATGGAACACAGGTGTGAGGAATCATGCTGCTCAGCTGGCAATAATCAAGCAGCTGAGCAGGCAGGAATTACGCAGCACAGCTGGCAATTGTCAAGCAGATGACAGGCAGGAATCGTGCAGCTCAGCTGGCAATTGTCAAGCAGATGAGCAGACAGTAATCACGCAGCTCAGCAGGCCCTGATCACGTGACTGATCATGCACTGTTCACGTGGCTGATCATGCACTGATCACGTGATGATCATGCACTGATCACGTGGCTGATCATGCACTGATCACGTGGCTGATCATGCACTGATCACGTGGCTGATCATGCACTGATACGTGACTGATCATGCACTGATCACATGACTATCATGCACTGATCACGTGACTTAATGGCACTGATCATGTGACTGATCATGCACTGATCATGTTTGCTATCATACACTGATCATGTGCCTCTGGAGGCAATAAACAAAGAGCTGAGTAGGCACGAATCAAACAGTCAGCAGGCAATAATCATGGAACACAGGTGTGAGGAATCATGCTGCTCAGCTGGCAATAATCAAGCAGCTGAGCAGGCAGGAATTACGCAGCACAGCTGGCAATTGTCAAGCAGATGACAGGCAGGAATCGTGCAGCTCAGCTGGCAATTGTCAAGCAGATGAGCAGACAGTAATCACGCAGCTCAGCAGGCCCTGATCACGTGACTGAGCATGCACTGTTCACGTGGCTGATCATACACTGATCACGTGATGATCATGCACTGATCACGTGGATATCATGCACTGATCACGTGGCTGATCATACACTGTTCACGTGTCTGACCATGCACTGATCACGTGGCTGATCATACACTGCTCACGTAACTGATCATGCACTGATCACGTGGCTATCATGCACTGATCACGTGGCTGAACATGCACTGATCACGTGGCTGATCACACACCTGTCACGTGACATATCATGCACTGATCACGTGGCACTCATGCACTGATCACGTGGCTGATCATACTCTGCTCACGTAACTCATGCACACATCACGTGGCTATCATGCACTGCTCACGTGGCTCGTCATGGAATGATCACGTAGCAACCATATACTGGTCACGTGACTGATCATGCACTGATCACGTAAATGATCATGCACTGTTCACGTGACTGATCATGCACTGATCACGTGACTGATCATGCACTGATCACGTGGCTATCATGCACTGCTCACGTGGCTGATCATGCAACGATCACGTAGCAACCATGTACTGGTCACGTGACTGATCATGCACTGATCACGTAATTGATCATGCACTGATCACGTGGCTCATCATGCACTGATCACGTGGCTGATCACACATGTATCACGTGACTGATCATGCACTGATCACGTGGCTATCATGCACTGATCACGTGGCTGTCATGCACTGATCACGTGGATATCATGCACTGATCACGTGGCTGATCACACACGTATCACATGACTGATCATGCACTGATCACGTGGCTATCATGCACTGATCACGTGGCTATCATGCACTGATCACGTGGCTGATCATGCAATGATCACGTAGCTACCATGTACTGGTCACGTGACTGATCATGCACTGATCACGTAATTGATCATGCACTGATCACGTGGCTGATCATGCACTGATCACGTGGCTGATCATGCACTGATCACATAACTGATCATGCACTGATCACGTGACTGATCATGCACTGATCACGTGGCTATCATGCACTGATCACGTGGCTGACATACACTGATCACGTGCCTGGTCATGCACTGATCACGTGGCTGATCATGCACTGATCACGTGACTGATCATGCACTGATCACGTGTCTGATCATGCACTGATCACGTGGCTATCATGCACTGCTCACGTGGCTGATCATGCCATGATCACGCAGCTACCATGTACTGGTCACATGACTGATCATGCACTGATCACGTGACTGATCATGCAGTGATCACGTGGCTATCATGCACTACTCACGTGGCTGATCATGCAATGATCATGTAGCTACCATGTACAGGTCACGTGAATGATCATACACCCATCAGGTGACTGATCATGCACTGATCACGTGGCTATCATGCACTGATCACGAGACTGATCATGCACTGATCACGTCTATATCATGCACTGATCACATGACTGCCCGTGCACTGATCACGTGGATGATCATACACTAATCTTGTGACAGATCATGCACTGATCACGTGGCTGATCATGCACTGATACCGTGACTGAGCATGGACTGATCACATGACTATCATGTAGTGATCACGTGACTTAATGGCGCTGATCATGTGACTGATCATGCGCTGATCATGTTTGCTATCATACACTGATCATGTGCCTCTGGAGGCAATAAACAAAGAGCTGAGTAGGCACGAATCAAACAGTCAGCAGGCAATAATCATGGAACTCAGGTGTGAGGAATCATGCTGCTCAGCTGGCAATAATCAAGCAGCTGAGCAGGCAGGAATTACGCAGCACAGCTGGCAATTGTCAAGCAGATGACAGGCAGGAATCGTGCAGCTCAGCTGGCAATTGTCAAGCAGATGAGCAGACAGTAATCACGCAGCTCAGCAGGCCCAGATCACGTGACTGAGCATGCACTGTTCACGTGGCTGATCATACACTGATCACGTGATGATCATGCACTGATCACTTGGATATCATGCACTGATCACGTGGCTGATCATACACTGTTCACGTGTCTGACCATGCACTGATCACGTGGCTGATCATACACTGCTCACGTAACTGATCATGCACTGATCACGTGGCTATCATGCACTGATCACGTGGCTGAACATGCACTGTTCACGTGGCTGATCACACACCTGTCACGTGACATATCATGCACTGATCACGTGGCACTCATGCACTGATCACGTGGCTGATCATACTCTGCTCACGTAACTCATGCACACATCACGTGGCTATCATGCACTGCTCACGTGGCTCGTCATGGAATGATCACGTAGCAACCATATACTGGTCACGTGACTGATCATGCAAAGATCACGTAAATGATCATGCACTGTTCACGTGACTGATCATGTACTGATCACGTGACTGATCATGCACTGATCACGTGGCTATCATGCTCTGCTCACGTGGCTGATCATGCAACGATCACGTAGCAACCATGTACTGGTCACGTGACTGATCATGCACTGATCACGTAATTGATCCTGCACTGATCACGTGGCTCATCATGCACTGATCACGTGGCTGATCACACATGTATCACGTGACTGATCATGCACTGATCACGTGGCTCTCATGCACTGATCACGTGGCTGTCATGCACTGATCACGTGGATATCATGCACTGATCACGTGGCTGATCACACACGTATCACATGACTGATCATGCACTGATCACGTGGCTATCATGCACTGATCACGTGGCTATCATGCACTGATCACGTGGCTGATCATGCAATGATCACGTAGCTACCATGTACTGGTCACGTGACTGATCATGCACTGATCACGTAATTGATCATGCACTGATCACGTGGCTGATCATGCACTGATCACGTGGCTGATCATGCACTGATCACGTAACTGATCATGCACTGATCACGTGACTGATCATGCACTGATCACGTGGCTATCATGCACTGATCACGTGGCTGATCATGCACTGATCACGTGCCTGATCATGCACTGATCACGTGGCTGATCATGCACTGATCACGTGACTGATCATGCACTGATCACGTGACTGATCATGCACTGATCACGTGGCTATCATGCACTGATCACGTGGCTGATCATGCATGATCACGCAGCTACCATGTACTGGTCACATGACTGATCATGCACTGATCACGTGACTGATCATGCACTGATCACGTGGCTATCATGCACTGATCACGTGGCTGATCATGCACTGATCATGTAGCTACCATGTACTGGTCACGTGAATGATCATACACTGATCAGGTGACTGATCATGCACTGATCACGTGGCTATCATGCACTGATCACGTGACTGATCATGCACTGATCACGTCTATATCATGCACTGATCACATGACTGCCCATGCACTGATCACGTGGATGATCATGCACTGATCACGTGACAGATCATGCACTGATCACGTGGCTGATCATGCACTGATCACGTAACTCATGCACTGATCACGTGGCTATCATGCACTGATCACGTGGCTGTCATGCAATGATCACGTAGCAACCATATACTGGTCACGTGACTGATCATGCACTGATCACGTGGCTGATCATGCACTGATCACGTGACTGATCATGCACTGATCACGTGACTGATCATGCACTGATCACGTGGCTATCATGCACTGCTCACGTGGCTGATCATGCAACGATCACGTAGCAACCATGTACTGGTCACGTGACTGATCATGCACTGATCACGTAATTGATCATGCACTGATCACGTGGCTCATCATGCACTGATCACGTGGCTGATCACACATGTATCACGTGACTGATCATGCACTGATCACGTGGCTCTCATGCACTGATCACGTGGCTGATCATGCACTGATCACGTGGATATCATGCACTGATCACGTGGCTGATCACACACGTATCACATGACTGATCATGCACTGATCACGTGGCTATCATGCACTGATCACGTGGCTATCATGCACTGATCACGTGGCTGATCATGCACTGATCACGTAGCTACCATGTACTGATCACGTGACTGATCATGCACTGATCACGTAATTGATCATGCACTGATCACGTGGCTGATCATGCACTGATCACGTGGCTGATCATGCACTGATCACGTGACTGATCATGCACTGATCACGTGACTGATCATGCACTGATCACGTGGCTATCATGCACTGATCACGTGGCTGATCATACACTGATCACGTGACTGGTCATGCACTGATCACGTGGCTGATCATGCACTGATCACGTGACTGATCATGCACTGATCACGTGGCTGATCATGCACTGATCACGTGACTGATCATGCACTGATCACGTGACTGATCATGCACTGATCACGTGGCTATCATGCACTGCTCACGTGGCTGATCATGCCATGATCACGCAGCTACCATGTACTGGTCACATGACTGATCATGCACTGATCACGTGACTGATCATGCAGTGATCACGTGGCTATCATGCACTACTCACGTGGCTGATCATGCAATGATCATGTAGCTACCATGTACAGGTCACGTGAATGATCATACACCCATCAGGTGACTGATCATGCACTGATCACGTGGCTATCATGCACTGATCACGAGACTGATCATGCACTGATCACGTCTATATCATGCACTGATCACATGACTGCCCATGCACTGATCACGTGGATGATCATACACTAATCTTGTGACAGATCATGCACTGATCACGTGGCTGATCATGCACTGATACCGTGACTGAGCATGGACTGATCACATGACTATCATGTAGTGATCACGTGACTTAATGGCGCTGATCATGTGACTGATCATGCGCTGATCATGTTTGCTATCATACACTGATCATGTGCCTCTGGAGGCAATAAACAAAGAGCTGAGTAGGCACGAATCAAACAGTCAGCAGGCAATAATCATGGAACTCAGGTGTGAGGAATCATGCTGCTCAGCTGGCAATAATCAAGCAGCTGAGCAGGCAGGAATTACGCAGCACAGCTGGCAATTGTCAAGCAGATGACAGGCAGGAATCGTGCAGCTCAGCTGGCAATTGTCAAGCAGATGAGCAGACAGTAATCACGCAGCTCAGCAGGCCCAGATCACGTGACTGAGCATGCACTGTTCACGTGGCTGATCATACACTGATCACGTGATGATCATGCACTGATCACTTGGATATCATGCACTGATCACGTGGCTGATCATACACTGTTCACGTGTCTGACCATGCACTGATCACGTGGCTGATCATACACTGCTCACGTAACTGATCATGCACTGATCACGTGGCTATCATGCACTGATCACGTGGCTGAACATGCACTGTTCACGTGGCTGATCACACACCTGTCACGTGACATATCATGCACTGATCACGTGGCACTCATGCACTGATCACGTGGCTGATCATACTCTGCTCACGTAACTCATGCACACATCACGTGGCTATCATGCACTGCTCACGTGGCTCGTCATGGAATGATCACGTAGCAACCATATACTGGTCACGTGACTGATCATGCAAAGATCACGTAAATGATCATGCACTGTTCACGTGACTGATCATGTACTGATCACGTGACTGATCATGCACTGATCACGTGGCTATCATGCTCTGCTCACGTGGCTGATCATGCAACGATCACGTAGCAACCATGTACTGGTCACGTGACTGATCATGCACTGATCACGTAATTGATCCTGCACTGATCACGTGGCTCATCATGCACTGATCACGTGGCTGATCACACATGTATCACGTGACTGATCATGCACTGATCCCGTGGCTCTCATGCACTGATCACGTGGCTGTCATGCACTGATCACGTGGATATCATGCACTGATCACGTGGCTGATCACACACGTATCACATGACTGATCATGCACTGATCACGTGGCTATCATGCACTGATCACGTGGCTATCATGCACTGATCACGTGGCTGATCATGCACTGATCACGTAGCTACCATGTACTGGTCACGTGACTGATCATGCACTGATCACGTAATTGATCATGCACTGATCACGTGGCTGATCATGCACTGATCACGTGGCTGATCATGCACTGATCACGTAACTGATCATGCACTGATCACGTGACTGATCATGCACTGATCACGTGGCTATCATGCACTGATCACGTGGCTGATCATGCACTGATCACGTGCCTGATCATGCACTGATCACGTGGCTGATCATGCACTGATCACGTGACTGATCATGCACTGATCACGTGTCTGATCATGCACTGATCACGTGGCTATCATGCACTGCTCACGTGGCTGATCATGCATGATCACGCAGCTACCATGTACTGATCACATGACTGATCATGCACTGATCACGTGACTGATCATGCACTGATCACGTGGCTATCATGCACTGATCACGTGGCTGATCATGCAATGATCATGTAGCTACCATGTACTGGTCACGTGAATGATCATACACTGATCACGTGACTGATCATGCACTGATCACGTGGCTATCATGCACTGATCACGTGACTGATCATGCACTGATCACGTCTATATCATGCACTGATCACATGACTGCCCATGCACTGATCACGTGGATGATCATGCACTGATCACGTGACAGATCATGCACTGATCACGTGGCTGATCATGCACTGATCACGTGACTCATGCACTGATCACGTGGCTATCATGCACTGATCACGTGGCTGTCATGCACTGATCACGTAGCTATCATGCACTGATCACGTGACTGATCATGCACTGATCACGTAAATGATCATGCACTGTTCACGTGACTGATCATGCACTGATCACGTGACTGATCATGCACTGATCACGTGGCTATCATGCACTGCTCACGTGGCTGATCATGCACTGATCACGTAGCAACCATGCACTGGTCACGTGACTGATCATGCACTGATCACGTAATTGATCATGCACTGATCACGTGGCTGATCATGCACTGATCACGTGGCTGATCACACATGATCACGTGACTGATCATGCACTGATCACGTGGCTATCATGCACTGATCACGTGGCTGATCATGCACTGATCACGTGGCTATCATGCACTGATCACGTGGCTGATCATGCACGTATCACGTGACTGATCATGCACTGATCACGTGGCTGATCATGCACTGATCACGTGGCTATCATGCACTGATCACGTGGCTGATCATGCAATGATCACGTAGCTACCATGTACTGATCACGTGACTGATCATGCACTGATCACGTAATTGATCATGCACTGATCACGTGGCTGATCATGCACTGATCACGTGGCTGATCATGCACTGATCACGTGACTGATCATGCACTGATCACGTGACTGATCATGCACTGATCACGTGACTGATCATGCACTGATCACGTGGCTATCATGCACTGATCACGTGGCTGATCATGCACTGATCACGTGGATATCATGCACTGATCACGTGGCTGATCACACTGATCACGTGACTGATCATGCACTGATCACGTGGCTATCATGCACTGATCACGTGGCTATCATGCACTGATCACGTGGCTGATCATGCACTGATCACGTAGCTACCATGTACTGGTCACGTGACTGATCATGCACTGATCACGTGACTGATCATGCACTGATCACGTGGCTGATCATGCACTGATCACGTGGCTGATCATGCACTGATCACGTGACTGATCATGCACTGATCACGTGACTGATCATGCACTGATCACGTGGCTATCATGCACTGATCACGTGGCTGATCACACTGATCACGTGACTGATCATGCACTGATCACGTGGCTGATCATGCACTGATCACGTGACTGATCATGCACTGATCACGTGGCTGATCATGCACTGATCACGTGGCTATCATGCACTGATCACGTGGCTGATCATGCATGATCACGTGGCTACCATGCACTGATCACGTGACTGATCATGCACTGATCACGTGACTGATCATGCACTGATCACGTGGCTATCATGCACTGATCACGTGGCTGATCATGCACTGATCACGTAGCTACCATGCACTGATCACGTGACTGATCATACACTGATCACGTGACTGATCATGCACTGATCACGTGGCTATCATGCACTGATCACGTGACTGATCATGCACTGATCACGTCTATATCATGCACTGATCACGTGACTGATCATGCACTGATCACGTGGATGATCATGCACTGATCACGTGACAGATCATGCACTGATCACGTGGCTGATCATACACTGCTCACGTAACTCATGCACACATCACGTGGCTATCATGCACTGCTCACGTGGCTGTCATGGAATGATCACGTAGCAACCATATACTGGTCACGTGACTGATCATGCACTGATCACGTAAATGATCATGCACTGATCACGTGACTGATCATGCACTGATCACGTGACTGATCATGCACTGATCACGTGGCTATCATGCACTGCTCACGTGGCTGATCATGCAACGATCACGTAGCAACCATGTACTGGTCACGTGACTGATCATGCACTGATCACGTAATTGATCATGCACTGATCACGTGGCTGATCATGCACTGATCACGTGGCTGATCACACATGATCACGTGACTGATCATGCACTGATCACGTGGCTCTCATGCACTGATCACGTGGCTGATCATGCACTGATCACGTGGATATCATGCACTGATCACGTGGCTGATCACACACGTATCACGTGACTGATCATGCACTGATCACGTGGCTATCATGCACTGATCACGTGGCTATCATGCACTGATCACGTGGCTGATCATGCACTGATCACGTAGCTACCATGTACTGATCACGTGACTGATCATGCACTGATCACGTAATTGATCATGCACTGATCACGTGGCTGATCATGCACTGATCACGTGGCTGATCATACACTGATCACGTGACTGATCATGCACTGATCACGTGACTGATCATGCACTGATCACGTGGCTATCATGCACTGATCACGTGGCTGATCATACACTGATCACGTGACTGGTCATGCACTGATCACGTGGCTGATCATGCACTGATCACGTGACTGATCATGCACTGATCACGTGGCTGATCATGCACTGATCACGTGACTGATCATGCACTGATCACGTGACTGATCATGCACTGATCACGTGGCTATCATGCACTGCTCACGTGGCTGATCATGCCATGATCACGCAGCTACCATGTACTGGTCACATGACTGATCATGCACTGATCACGTGACTGATCATGCAGTGATCACGTGGCTATCATGCACTACTCACGTGGCTGATCATGCAATGATCATGTAGCTACCATGTACAGGTCACGTGAATGATCATACACCCATCAGGTGACTGATCATGCACTGATCACGTGGCTATCATGCACTGATCACGAGACTGATCATGCACTGATCACGTCTATATCATGCACTGATCACATGACTGCCCATGCACTGATCACGTGGATGATCATACACTAATCTTGTGACAGATCATGCACTGATCACGTGGCTGATCATGCACTGATACCGTGACTGAGCATGGACTGATCACATGACTATCATGTAGTGATCACGTGACTTAATGGCGCTGATCATGTGACTGATCATGCGCTGATCATGTTTGCTATCATACACTGATCATGTGCCTCTGGAGGCAATAAACAAAGAGCTGAGTAGGCACGAATCAAACAGTCAGCAGGCAATAATCATGGAACTCAGGTGTGAGGAATCATGCTGCTCAGCTGGCAATAATCAAGCAGCTGAGCAGGCAGGAATTACGCAGCACAGCTGGCAATTGTCAAGCAGATGACAGGCAGGAATCGTGCAGCTCAGCTGGCAATTGTCAAGCAGATGAGCAGACAGTAATCACGCAGCTCAGCAGGCCCAGATCACGTGACTGAGCATGCACTGTTCACGTGGCTGATCATACACTGATCACGTGATGATCATGCACTGATCACTTGGATATCATGCACTGATCACGTGGCTGATCATACACTGTTCACGTGTCTGACCATGCACTGATCACGTGGCTGATCATACACTGCTCACGTAACTGATCATGCACTGATCACGTGGCTATCATGCACTGATCACGTGGCTGAACATGCACTGTTCACGTGGCTGATCACACACCTGTCACGTGACATATCATGCACTGATCACGTGGCACTCATGCACTGATCACGTGGCTGATCATACTCTGCTCACGTAACTCATGCACACATCACGTGGCTATCATGCACTGCTCACGTGGCTCGTCATGGAATGATCACGTAGCAACCATATACTGGTCACGTGACTGATCATGCAAAGATCACGTAAATGATCATGCACTGTTCACGTGACTGATCATGTACTGATCACGTGACTGATCATGCACTGATCACGTGGCTATCATGCTCTGCTCACGTGGCTGATCATGCAACGATCACGTAGCAACCATGTACTGGTCACGTGACTGATCATGCACTGATCACGTAATTGATCCTGCACTGATCACGTGGCTCATCATGCACTGATCACGTGGCTGATCACACATGTATCACGTGACTGATCATGCACTGATCCCGTGGCTCTCATGCACTGATCACGTGGCTGTCATGCACTGATCACGTGGATATCATGCACTGATCACGTGGCTGATCACACACGTATCACATGACTGATCATGCACTGATCACGTGGCTATCATGCACTGATCACGTGGCTATCATGCACTGATCACGTGGCTGATCAGGCAATGATCACGTAGCTACCATGTACTGGTCACGTGACTGATCATGCACTGATCACGTAATTGATCATGCACTGATCATGTGGCTGATCATGCACTGATCACGTGGCTGATCATGCACTGATCACATAACTGATCATGCACTGATCACGTGACTGATCATGCACTGATCACGTGGCTATCATGCACTGATCACTTGGCTGACATACACTGATCACGTGCCTGATCATGCACTGATCACGTGGCTGATCATGCACTGATCACGTGACTGATCATGCACTGATCACGTGTCTGATCATGCACTGATCACGTGGCTATCATGCACTGCTCACGTGGCTGATCATGCCATGATCACGCAGCTACCATGTACTGGTCACATGACTGATCATGCACTGATCACGTGACTGATCATGCACTGATCACGTGGCTATCATGCACTACTCACGTGGCTGATCATGCAATGATCATGTAGCTACCATGTACAGGTCACGTGAATGATCATACACTGATCAGGTGACTGATCATGCACTGATCACGTGGCTATCATGCACTGATCACGTGACTGATCATGCACTGATCACGTCTATATCATGCACTGATCACATGACTGCCCATGCACTGATCACGTGGATGATCATACACTGATCATGTGACAGATCATGCACTGATCACGTGGCTGATCATGCACTGATCACGTGACTCATGCACACATCACGTGGCTATCATGCACTGATCACGTGGCTGATCATGCACTGATCACGTAGCTACCATATACTGGTCACGTGACTGATCATGCACTGATCACGTAAATGATCATGCACTGATCACGTGACTGATCATGCACTGATCACGTGACTGATCATGCACTGATCACGTGGCTATCATGCACTGCTCACGTGGCTGATCATGCACGATCACGTAGCAACCATGCACTGATCACGTGACTGATCATGCACTGATCACGTGATTGATCATGCACTGATCACGTGGCTGATCATGCACTGATCACGTGGCTGATCACACATGATCACGTGACTGATCATGCACTGATCACGTGGCTATCATGCACTGATCACGTGGCTGATCATGCACTGATCACGTGGCTATCATGCACTGATCACGTGGCTGATCACACACTATCACGTGACTGATCATGCACTGATCACGTGGCTATCATGCACTGATCACGTGGCTATCATGCACTGATCACGTGGCTGATCATGCAATGATCACGTAGCTACCATGTACTGATCACGTGACTGATCATGCACTGATCACGTAACTGATCATGCACTGATCACGTGGCTGATCATGCACTGATCACGTGGCTGATCATGCACTGATCACGTGGCTGATCATGCACTGATCACGTGGCTGATCATGCACTGATCACGTGACTGATCATGCACTGATCACGTGGCTCTCATGCACTGATCACGTGGCTGATCATGCACTGATCACGTGGATATCATGCACTGATCACGTGGCTGATCACACATGATCACGTGACTGATCATGCACTGATCACGTGGCTATCATGCACTGATCACGTGGCTATCATGCACTGATCACGTGGCTGATCATGCAATGATCACGTAGCTACCATGTACTGGTCACGTGACTGATCATGCACTGATCACGTAATTGATCATGCACTGATCACGTGGCTGATCATGCACTGATCACGTGGCTGATCATACACTGATCACGTGACTGATCATGCACTGATCACGTGACTGATCATGCACTGATCACGTGGCTATCATGCACTGATCACGTGGCTGACATGCACTGATCACGTGGCTGATCATGCACTGATCACGTGGCTGATCATGCACTGATCACGTGACTGATCATGCACTGATCACGTGGCTATCATGCACTGCTCACGTGGCTGATCATGCCATGATCACGCAGCTACCATGTACTGGTCACATGACTGATCATGCACTGATCACGTGACTGATCATGCAGTGATCACGTGGCTATCATGCACTACTCACGTGGCTGATCATGCAATGATCATGTAGCTACCATGTACAGGTCACGTGAATGATCATACACCCATCAGGTGACTGATCATGCACTGATCACGTGGCTATCATGCACTGATCACGAGACTGATCATGCACTGATCACGTCTATATCATGCACTGATCACATGACTGCCCATGCACTGATCACGTGGATGATCATACACTAATCTTGTGACAGATCATGCACTGATCACGTGGCTGATCATGCACTGATACCGTGACTGAGCATGGACTGATCACATGACTATCATGTAGTGATCACGTGACTTAATGGCGCTGATCATGTGACTGATCATGCGCTGATCATGTTTGCTATCATACACTGATCATGTGCCTCTGGAGGCAATAAACAAAGAGCTGAGTAGGCACGAATCAAACAGTCAGCAGGCAATAATCATGGAACTCAGGTGTGAGGAATCATGCTGCTCAGCTGGCAATAATCAAGCAGCTGAGCAGGCAGGAATTACGCAGCACAGCTGGCAATTGTCAAGCAGATGACAGGCAGGAATCGTGCAGCTCAGCTGGCAATTGTCAAGCAGATGAGCAGACAGTAATCACGCAGCTCAGCAGGCCCAGATCACGTGACTGAGCATGCACTGTTCACGTGGCTGATCATACACTGATCACGTGATGATCATGCACTGATCACTTGGATATCATGCACTGATCACGTGGCTGATCATACACTGTTCACGTGTCTGACCATGCACTGATCACGTGGCTGATCATACACTGCTCACGTAACTGATCATGCACTGATCACGTGGCTATCATGCACTGATCACGTGGCTGAACATGCACTGTTCACGTGGCTGATCACACACCTGTCACGTGACATATCATGCACTGATCACGTGGCACTCATGCACTGATCACGTGGCTGATCATACTCTGCTCACGTAACTCATGCACACATCACGTGGCTATCATGCACTGCTCACGTGGCTCGTCATGGAATGATCACGTAGCAACCATATACTGGTCACGTGACTGATCATGCAAAGATCACGTAAATGATCATGCACTGTTCACGTGACTGATCATGTACTGATCACGTGACTGATCATGCACTGATCACGTGGCTATCATGCTCTGCTCACGTGGCTGATCATGCAACGATCACGTAGCAACCATGTACTGGTCACGTGACTGATCATGCACTGATCACGTAATTGATCCTGCACTGATCACGTGGCTCATCATGCACTGATCACGTGGCTGATCACACATGTATCACGTGACTGATCATGCACTGATCCCGTGGCTCTCATGCACTGATCACGTGGCTGTCATGCACTGATCACGTGGATATCATGCACTGATCACGTGGCTGATCACACATGTATCACATGACTGATCATGCACTGATCACGTGGCTATCATGCACTGATCACGTGGCTATCATGCACTGATCACGTGGCTGATCATGCAATGATCACGTAGCTACCATGTACTGATCACGTGACTGATCATGCACTGATCACGTAATTGATCATGCACTGATCACGTGGCTGATCATGCACTGATCACGTGGCTGATCATACACTGATCACGTGACTGATCATGCACTGATCACGTGACTGATCATGCACTGATCACGTGGCTATCATGCACTGATCACGTGGCTGACATGCACTGATCACGTGCCTGATCATGCACTGATCACGTGGCTGATCATGCACTGATCACGTGACTGATCATGCACTGATCACGTGGCTGATCATGCACTGATCACGTGACTGATCATGCACTGATCACGTGACTGATCATGCACTGATCACGTGGCTATCATGCACTGATCACGTGGCTGATCATGCACTGATCACGCAGCTACCATGCACTGGTCACATGACTGATCATGCACTGATCACGTGACTGATCATGCACTGATCACGTGGCTATCATGCACTATCACGTGGCTGATCATGCAATGATCATGTAGCTACCATGCACTGGTCACGTGAATGATCATACACTGATCACGTGACTGATCATGCACTGATCACGTGGCTATCATGCACTGATCACGTGACTGATCATGCACTGATCACGTCTATATCATGCACTGATCACATGACTGATCATGCACTGATCACGTGGATGATCATGCACTGATCACGTGACTGATCATGCACTGATCACGTGGCTGATCATGCACTGATCACGTGACTCATGCACTGATCACGTGGCTATCATGCACTGATCACGTGGCTGTCATGCACTGATCACAGCTATCATATACTGGTCACGTGACTGATCATGCACTGATCACGTAAATGATCATGCACTGATCACGTGACTGATCATGCACTGATCACGTGACTGATCATGCACTGATCACGTGGCTATCATGCACTGCTCACGTGGCTGATCATGCAATGATCACGTAGCAACCATGTACTGGTCACGTGACTGATCATGCACTGATCACGTAATTGATCATGCACTGATCACGTGGCTGATCATGCACTGATCACGTGGCTGATCATACATGATCACGTGACTGATCATGCACTGATCACGTGGCTGATCATGCACTGATCACGTGGCTGATCATGCACTGATCACGTGGATATCATGCACTGATCACGTGGCTGATCACACACGATCACGTGACTGATCATGCACTGATCACGTGGCTATCATGCACTGATCACGTGGCTATCATGCACTGATCACGTGGCTGATCATGCACTGATCACGTAGCTACCATGCACTGATCACGTGACTGATCATGCACTGATCACGTGACTGATCATGCACTGATCACGTGGCTGATCATGCACTGATCACGTGGCTGATCATGCACTGATCACGTGACTGATCATGCACTGATCACGTGACTGATCATGCACTGATCACGTGGCTATCATGCACTGATCACGTGGCTGACATGCACTGATCACGTGGCTGATCATGCACTGATCACGTGGCTGATCATGCACTGATCACGTGACTGATCATGCACTGATCACGTGACTGATCATGCACTGATCACGTGGCTATCATGCACTGATCACGTGGCTGATCATGCATGATCACGCAGCTACCATGTACTGGTCACATGACTGATCATGCACTGATCACGTGACTGATCATGCACTGATCACGTGGCTATCATGCACTGATCACGTGGCTGATCATGCACTGATCACGTAGCTACCATGTACTGATCACGTGACTGATCATGCACTGATCACGTGACTGATCATGCACTGATCACGTGGCTATCATGCACTGATCACGTGACTGATCATGCACTGATCACGTCTATATCATGCACTGATCACGTGACTGATCATGCACTGATCACGTGGCTGATCATGCACTGATCACGTGACTGATCATGCACTGATCACGTGGCTGATCATACACTGATCACGTAACTCATGCACACATCACGTGGCTATCATGCACTGATCACGTGGCTGTCATGGAATGATCACGTAGCTACCATATACTGATCACGTGACTGATCATGCACTGATCACGTAAATGATCATGCACTGTTCACGTGACTGATCATGCACTGATCACGTGACTGATCATGCACTGATCACGTGGCTATCATGCACTGCTCACGTGGCTGATCATGCACGATCACGTAGCAACCATGCACTGGTCACGTGACTGATCATGCACTGATCACGTAATTGATCATGCACTGATCACGTGGCTCATCATGCACTGATCACGTGGCTGATCACACATGTATCACGTGACTGATCATGCACTGATCACGTGGCTCTCATGCACTGATCACGTGGCTGATCATGCACTGATCACGTGGCTATCATGCACTGATCACGTGGCTGATCACACACTATCACGTGACTGATCATGCACTGATCACGTGGCTATCATGCACTGATCACGTGGCTATCATGCACTGATCACGTGGCTGATCATGCACTGATCACGTAGCTATCATGCACTGATCACGTGACTGATCATGCACTGATCACGTAATTGATCATGCACTGATCACGTGGCTGATCATGCACTGATCACGTGGCTGATCATGCACTGATCACGTGACTGATCATGCACTGATCACGTGACTGATCATGCACTGATCACGTGGCTATCATGCACTGATCACGTGGCTGATCATGCACTGATCACGTGACTGATCATGCACTGATCACGTGGCTGATCATGCACTGATCACGTGACTGATCATGCACTGATCACGTGGCTGATCATGCACTGATCACGTGACTGATCATGCACTGATCACGTGACTGATCATGCACTGATCACGTGGCTATCATGCACTGCTCACGTGGCTGATCATGCCATGATCACGCAGCTACCATGTACTGGTCACATGACTGATCATGCACTGATCACGTGACTGATCATGCAGTGATCACGTGGCTATCATGCACTACTCACGTGGCTGATCATGCAATGATCATGTAGCTACCATGTACAGGTCACGTGAATGATCATACACCCATCAGGTGACTGATCATGCACTGATCACGTGGCTATCATGCACTGATCACGAGACTGATCATGCACTGATCACGTCTATATCATGCACTGATCACATGACTGCCCATGCACTGATCACGTGGATGATCATACACTAATCATGTGACAGATCATGCACTGATCACGTGGCTGATCATGCACTGATACCGTGACTGAGCATGGACTGATCACATGACTATCATGTAGTGATCACGTGACTTAATGGCGCTGATCATGTGACTGATCATGCGCTGATCATGTTTGCTATCATACACTGATCATGTGCCTCTGGAGGCAATAAACAAAGAGCTGAGTAGGCACGAATCAAACAGTCAGCAGGCAATAATCATGGAACTCAGGTGTGAGGAATCATGCTGCTCAGCTGGCAATAATCAAGCAGCTGAGCAGGCAGGAATTACGCAGCACAGCTGGCAATTGTCAAGCAGATGACAGGCAGGAATCGTGCAGCTCAGCTGGCAATTGTCAAGCAGATGAGCAGACAGTAATCACGCAGCTCAGCAGGCCCAGATCACGTGACTGAGCATGCACTGTTCACGTGGCTGATCATACACTGATCACGTGATGATCATGCACTGATCACTTGGATATCATGCACTGATCACGTGGCTGATCATACACTGTTCACGTGTCTGACCATGCACTGATCACGTGGCTGATCATACACTGCTCACGTAACTGATCATGCACTGATCACGTGGCATCATGCACTGATCACGTGGCTGATCATACACTGCTCACGTCACTGCTATCATGCACTGCTCACGTGGCTCGTCATGCAATGATCACGTGCAACCATATACTGGTCACGTGACTGATCATGCACTGATCACGTAAATGATCATGCACTGTTCACGTGACTGATCATGCACTGATCACGTGACTGATCATGCACTGATCACGTGGCTATCATGCACTGCTCACGTGGCTGATCATGCAACGATCACGTAGCAACCATGTACTGGTCACGTGACTGATCATGCACTGATCACGTAATTGATCATGCACTGATCACGTGGCTCATCATGCACTGATCACGTGGCTGATCACACATGTATCACGTGACTGATCATGCACTGATCACGTGGCTCATGCACTGATCACGTGGCTGTCATGCACTGATCACGTGGATATCATGCACTGATCACGTGGCTGATCACACACGTATCACATGACTGATCATGCACTGATCACGTGGCTATCATGCACTGATCACGTGGCTATCATGCACTGATCACGTGGCTGATCATGCACTGATCACGTAGCTACCATGTACTGATCACGTGACTGATCATGCACTGATCACGTAATTGATCATGCACTGATCACGTGGCTGATCATGCACTGATCACGTGGCTGATCATGCACTGATCACGTAACTGATCATGCACTGATCACGTGACTGATCATGCACTGATCACGTGGCTATCATGCACTGATCACGTGGCTGATCATGCACTGATCACGTGCCTGATCATGCACTGATCACGTGGCTGATCATGCACTGATCACGTGACTGATCATGCACTGATCACGTGACTGATCATGCACTGATCACGTGGCTATCATGCACTGATCACGTGGCTGATCATGCATGATCACGCAGCTACCATGTACTGATCACGTGACTGATCATGCACTGATCACGTGACTGATCATGCACTGATCACGTGGCTATCATGCACTGATCACGTGGCTGATCATGCAATGATCATGTAGCTACCATGTACAGGTCACGTGAATGATCATACACTGATCACGTGACTGATCATGCACTGATCACGTGGCTATCATGCACTGATCACGTGACTGATCATGCACTGATCACGTCTATATCATGCACTGATCACATGACTGATCATGCACTGATCACGTGGATGATCATGCACTGATCACGTGACAGATCATGCACTGATCACGTGGCTGATCATACACTGATCACGTGACTCATGCACTGATCACGTGGCTATCATGCACTGATCACGTGGCTGTCATGCAATGATCACGTAGCAACCATATACTGGTCACGTGACTGATCATGCACTGATCACGTAACTGATCATGCACTGTTCACGTGACTGATCATGCACTGATCACGTGACTGATCATGCACTGATCACGTGGCTATCATGCACTGCTCACGTGGCTGATCATGCACGATCACGTAGCAACCATGTACTGGTCACGTGACTGATCATGCACTGATCACGTAATTGATCATGCACTGATCACGTGGCTCATCATGCACTGATCACGTGGCTGATCACACATGATCACGTGACTGATCATGCACTGATCACGTGGCTCTCATGCACTGATCACGTGGCTGTCATGCACTGATCACGTGGATATCATGCACTGATCACGTGGCTGATCACACACTATCACGTGACTGATCATGCACTGATCACGTGGCTATCATGCACTGATCACGTGGCTATCATGCACTGATCACGTGGCTGATCATGCAATGATCACGTAGCTACCATGTACTGGTCACGTGACTGATCATGCACTGATCACGTAATTGATCATGCACTGATCACGTGGCTGATCATGCACTGATCACGTGGCTGATCATGCACTGATCACGTGACTGATCATGCACTGATCACGTGACTGATCATGCACTGATCACGTGACTGATCATGCACTGATCACGTGGCTGATCATGCACTGATCACGTGGCTGATCATGCACTGATCACGTGGCTATCATGCACTGATCACGTGGCTGATCATGCACTATCACGTGACTGATCATGCACTGATCACGTGGCTGATCATGCACTGATCACGTGGCTATCATGCACTGATCACGTGGCTGATCATGCACTGATCACGTAGCTACCATGCACTGATCACGTGACTGATCATGCACTGATCACGTGGCTATCATGCACTGATCACGAGACTGTTCATGCACTGATCACGTCTATATCATGCACTGATCACATGACTGCCCATGCACTGATCACGTGGATGATCATACACTAATCTTGTGACAGATCATGCACTGATCACGTGGCTGATCATGCACTGATACCGTGACTGAGCATGGACTGATCACATGACTATCATGTAGTGATCACGTGACTTAATGGCGCTGATCATGTGACTGATCATGCGCTGATCATGTTTGCTATCATACACTGATCATGTGCCTCTGGAGGCAATAAACAAAGAGCTGAGTAGGCACGAATCCAACAGTCAGCAGGCAATAATCATGGAACTCAGGTGTGAGGAATCATGCTGCTCAGCTGGCAATAATCAAGCAGCTGAGCAGGCAGGAATTACGCAGCACAGCTGGCAATTGTCAAGCAGATGACAGGCAGGAATCGTGCAGCTCAGCTGGCAATTGTCAAGCAGATGAGCAGACAGTAATCACGCAGCTCAGCAGGCCCAGATCACGTGACTGAGCATGCACTGTTCACGTGGCTGATCATACAATGATCACGTGATGATCATGCACTGATCACTTGGATATCATGCACTGATCACGTGGCTGATCATACACTGTTCACGTGTCTGACCATGCACTGATCACGTGGCTGATCATACACTGCTCACGTAACTGATCATGCACTGATCACGTGGCTATCATGCACTGATCACGTGGCTGAACATGCACTGTTCACGTGGCTGATCACACACCTGTCACGTGACATATCATGCACTGATCACGTGGCACTCATGCACTGATCACGTGGCTGATCATACTCTGCTCACGTAACTCATGCACACATCACGTGGCTATCATGCACTGCTCACGTGGCTCGTCATGGAATGATCACGTAGCAACCATATACTGGTCACGTGACTGATCATGCAAAGATCACGTAAATGATCATGCACTGTTCACGTGACTGATCATGTACTGATCACGTGACTGATCATGCACTGATCACGTGGCTATCATGCTCTGCTCACGTGGCTGATCATGCAACGATCACGTAGCAACCATGTACTGGTCACGTGACTGATCATGCACTGATCACGTAATTGATCCTGCACTGATCACGTGGCTCATCATGCACTGATCACGTGGCTGATCACACATGTATCACGTGACTGATCATGCACTGATCCCGTGGCTCTCATGCACTGATCACGTGGCTGTCATGCACTGATCACGTGGATATCATGCACTGATCACGTGGCTGATCACACACGTATCACATGACTGATCATGCACTGATCACGTGGCTATCATGCACTGATCACGTGGCTATCATGCACTGATCACGTGGCTGATCATGCAATGATCACGTAGCTACCATGTACTGGTCACGTGACTGATCATGCACTGATCACGTAATTGATCATGCACTGATCATGTGGCTGATCATGCACTGATCACGTGGCTGATCATACACTGATCACATAACTGATCATGCACTGATCACGTGACTGATCATGCACTGATCACGTGGCTATCATGCACTGATCACTTGGCTGACATACACTGATCACGTGCCTGGTCATGCACTGATCACGTGGCTGATCATGCACTGATCACGTGACTGATCATGCACTGATCACGTGGCTGATCATGCACTGATCACGTGACTGATCATGCACTGATCACGTGTCTGATCATGCACTGATCACGTGGCTATCATGCACTGCTCACGTGGCTGATCATGCCATGATCACGCAGCTACCATGTACTGGTCACATGACTGATCATGCACTGATCACGTGACTGATCATGCAGTGATCACGTGGCTATCATGAACTACTCACGTGGCTGATCATGCAATGATCATGTAGCTACCATGTACAGGTCACGTGAATGATCATACACCCATCAGGTGACTGATCATGCACTGATCACGTGGCTATCATGCACTGATCACGAGACTGATCATGCACTGTTCACGTCTATATCATGCACTGATCACATGACTGCCCATGCACTGATCACGTGGATGATCATACACTAATCTTGTGACAGATCATGCACTGATCACGTGGCTGATCATGCACTGATACCGTGACTGAGCATGGACTGATCACATGACTATCATGTAGTGATCACGTGACTTAATGGCGCTGATCATGTGACTGATCATGCGCTGATCATGTTTGCTATCATACACTGATCATGTGCCTCTGGAGGCAATAAACAAAGAGCTGAGTAGGCACGAATCAAACAGTCAGCAGGCAATAATCATGGAACTCAGGTGTGAGGAATCATGCTGCTCAGCTGGCAATAATCAAGCAGCTGAGCAGGCAGGAATTACGCAGCACAGCTGGCAATTGTCAAGCAGATGACAGGCAGGAATCGTGCAGCTCAGCTGGCAATTGTCAAGCAGATGAGCAGACAGTAATCACGCAGCTCAGCAGGCCCAGATCACGTGACTGAGCATGCACTGTTCACGTGGCTGATCATACACTGATCACGTGATGATCATGCACTGATCACTTGGATATCATGCACTGATCACGTGGCTGATCATACACTGTTCACGTGTCTGACCATGCACTGATCACGTGGCTGATCATACACTGCTCACGTAACTGATCATGCACTGATCACGTGGCTATCATGCACTGATCACGTGGCTGAACATGCACTGTTCACGTGGCTGATCACACACCTGTCACGTGACATATCATGCACTGATCACGTGGCACTCATGCACTGATCACGTGGCTGATCATACTCTGCTCACGTAACTCATGCACACATCACGTGGCTATCATGCACTGCTCACGTGGCTCGTCATGGAATGATCACGTAGCAACCATATACTGGTCACGTGACTGATCATGCAAAGATCACGTAAATGATCATGCACTGTTCACGTGACTGATCATGTACTGATCACGTGACTGATCATGCACTGATCACGTGGCTATCATGCTCTGCTCACGTGGCTGATCATGCAACGATCACGTAGCAACCATGTACTGGTCACGTGACTGATCATGCACTGATCACGTAATTGATCCTGCACTGATCACGTGGCTCATCATGCACTGATCACGTGGCTGATCACACATGTATCACGTGACTGATCATGCACTGATCCCGTGGCTCTCATGCACTGATCACGTGGCTGTCATGCACTGATCACGTGGATATCATGCACTGATCACGTGGCTGATCACACACGTATCACATGACTGATCATGCACTGATCACGTGGCTATCATGCACTGATCACGTGGCTATCATGCACTGATCACGTGGCTGATCATGCAATGATCACGTAGCTACCATGTACTGGTCACGTGACTGATCATGCACTGATCACGTAATTGATCATGCACTGATCATGTGGCTGATCATGCACTGATCACGTGGCTGATCATACACTGATCACGTAACTGATCATGCACTGATCACGTGACTGATCATGCACTGATCACGTGGCTATCATGCACTGATCACTTGGCTGACATACACTGATCACGTGCCTGGTCATGCACTGATCACGTGGCTGATCATGCACTGATCACGTGACTGATCATGCACTGATCACGTGTCTGATCATGCACTGATCACGTGGCTATCATGCACTGATCACGTGGCTGATCATGCCATGATCACGCAGCTACCATGTACTGGTCACATGACTGATCATGCACTGATCACGTGACTGATCATGCACTGATCACGTGGCTATCATGCACTATCACGTGGCTGATCATGCAATGATCATGTAGCTACCATGTACAGGTCACGTGAATGATCATACACCCATCAGGTGACTGATCATGCACTGATCACGTGGCTATCATGCACTGATCACGTGACTGATCATGCACTGTTCACGTCTATATCATGCACTGATCACATGACTGCCCATGCACTGATCACGTGGATGATCATGCACTGATCTTGTGACAGATCATGCACTGATCACGTGGCTGATCATGCACACTGATCACGTGACTCATGCACATCACGTGGCTATCATGCACTGATCACGTGGCTGTCATGCAATGATCACGTAGCAACCATATACTGATCACGTGACTGATCATGCACTGATCACGTGGCTGATCATGCACTGATCACGTGACTGATCATGCACTGATCACGTGACTGATCATGCACTGATCACGTGGCTATCATGCACTGCTCACGTGGCTGATCATGCACTGATCACGTAGCAACCATGCACTGGTCACGTGACTGATCATGCACTGATCACGTAATTGATCATGCACTGATCACGTGGCTCATCATGCACTGATCACGTGGCTGATCACACATGATCACGTGACTGATCATGCACTGATCACGTGGCTCTCATGCACTGATCACGTGGCTGATCATGCACTGATCACGTGGATATCATGCACTGATCACGTGGCTGATCATGCACGTATCACGTGACTGATCATGCACTGATCACGTGGCTATCATGCACTGATCACGTGGCTATCATGCACTGATCACGTGGCTGATCATGCACTGATCACGTAGCTACCATGTACTGATCACGTGACTGATCATGCACTGATCACGTAATTGATCATGCACTGATCACGTGGCTGATCATGCACTGATCACGTGGCTGATCATGCACTGATCACGTGACTGATCATGCACTGATCACGTGACTGATCATGCACTGATCACGTGGCTATCATGCACTGATCACGTGGCTGATCATGCACTGATCACGTGACTGATCATGCACTGATCACGTGGCTGATCATGCACTGATCACGTGACTGATCATGCACTGATCACGTGGCTGATCATGCACTGATCACGTGACTGATCATGCACTGATCACGTGACTGATCATGCACTGATCACGTGGCTATCATGCACTGCTCACGTGGCTGATCATGCATGATCACGCAGCTACCATGTACTGGTCACATGACTGATCATGCACTGATCACGTGACTGATCATGCAGTGATCACGTGGCTATCATGCACTACTCACGTGGCTGATCATGCAATGATCATGTAGCTACCATGTACAGGTCACGTGAATGATCATACACCCATCAGGTGACTGATCATGCACTGATCACGTGGCTATCATGCACTGATCACGAGACTGATCATGCACTGATCACGTCTATATCATGCACTGATCACATGACTGCCCATGCACTGATCACGTGGATGATCATACACTAATCTTGTGACAGATCATGCACTGATCACGTGGCTGATCATGCACTGATACCGTGACTGAGCATGGACTGATCACATGACTATCATGTAGTGATCACGTGACTTAATGGCGCTGATCATGTGACTGATCATGCGCTGATCATGTTTGCTATCATACACTGATCATGTGCCTCTGGAGGCAATAAACAAAGAGCTGAGTAGGCACGAATCAAACAGTCAGCAGGCAATAATCATGGAACTCAGGTGTGAGGAATCATGCTGCTCAGCTGGCAATAATCAAGCAGCTGAGCAGGCAGGAATTACGCAGCACAGCTGGCAATTGTCAAGCAGATGACAGGCAGGAATCGTGCAGCTCAGCTGGCAATTGTCAAGCAGATGAGCAGACAGTAATCACGCAGCTCAGCAGGCCCAGATCACGTGACTGAGCATGCACTGTTCACGTGGCTGATCATACACTGATCACGTGATGATCATGCACTGATCACTTGGATATCATGCACTGATCACGTGGCTGATCATACACTGTTCACGTGTCTGACCATGCACTGATCACGTGGCTGATCATACACTGCTCACGTAACTGATCATGCACTGATCACGTGGCTATCATGCACTGATCACGTGGCTGAACATGCACTGTTCACGTGGCTGATCACACACCTGTCACGTGACATATCATGCACTGATCACGTGGCACTCATGCACTGATCACGTGGCTGATCATACTCTGCTCACGTAACTCATGCACACATCACGTGGCTATCATGCACTGCTCACGTGGCTCGTCATGGAATGATCACGTAGCAACCATATACTGGTCACGTGACTGATCATGCACAGATCACGTAAATGATCATGCACTGTTCACGTGACTGATCATGTACTGATCACGTGACTGATCATGCACTGATCACGTGGCTATCATGCTCTGCTCACGTGGCTGATCATGCAACGATCACGTAGCAACCATGTACTGGTCACGTGACTGATCATGCACTGATCACGTAATTGATCCTGCACTGATCACGTGGCTCATCATGCACTGATCACGTGGCTGATCACACATGTATCACGTGACTGATCATGCACTGATCACGTGGCTCTCATGCACTGATCACGTGGCTGTCATGCACTGATCACGTGGATATCATGCACTGATCACGTGGCTGATCACACACGTATCACATGACTGATCATGCACTGATCACGTGGCTATCATGCACTGATCACGTGGCTATCATGCACTGATCACGTGGCTGATCATGCAATGATCACGTAGCTACCATGTACTGATCACGTGACTGATCATGCACTGATCACGTAATTGATCATGCACTGATCACGTGGCTGATCATGCACTGATCACGTGGCTGATCATACACTGATCACGTAACTGATCATGCACTGATCACGTGACTGATCATGCACTGATCACGTGGCTATCATGCACTGATCACGTGGCTGATCATGCACTGATCACGTGCCTGATCATGCACTGATCACGTGGCTGATCATGCACTGATCACGTGACTGATCATGCACTGATCACGTGTCTGATCATGCACTGATCACGTGGCTATCATGCACTGCTCACGTGGCTGATCATGCATGATCACGCAGCTACCATGTACTGGTCACATGACTGATCATGCACTGATCACGTGACTGATCATGCACTGATCACGTGGCTATCATGCACTGATCACGTGGCTGATCATGCAATGATCATGTAGCTACCATGTACAGGTCACGTGAATGATCATGCACTGATCAGGTGACTGATCATGCACTGATCACGTGGCTATCATGCACTGATCACGTGACTGATCATGCACTGATCACGTCTATATCATGCACTGATCACATGACTGCCCATGCACTGATCACGTGGATGATCATGCACTGATCACGTGACAGATCATGCACTGATCACGTGGCTGATCATGCACTGATCACGTGACTCATGCACTGATCACGTGGCTATCATGCACTGATCACGTGGCTGTCATGCACTGATCACGTGGCTATCATATACTGGTCACGTGACTGATCATGCACTGATCACGTAACTGATCATGCACTGTTCACGTGACTGATCATGCACTGATCACGTGACTGATCATGCACTGATCACGTGGCTATCATGCACTGCTCACGTGGCTGATCATGCAACTGATCACGTAGCAACCATGCACTGATCACGTGACTGATCATGCACTGATCACGTAATTGATCATGCACTGATCACGTGGCTCATCATGCACTGATCACGTGGCTGATCACACATGATCACGTGACTGATCATGCACTGATCACGTGGCTCTCATGCACTGATCACGTGGCTGATCATGCACTGATCACGTGGATATCATGCACTGATCACGTGGCTGATCATGCACTATCACGTGACTGATCATGCACTGATCACGTGGCTATCATGCACTGATCACGTGGCTATCATGCACTGATCACGTGGCTGATCATGCACTGATCACGTAGCTACCATGCACTGTCACGTGACTGATCATGCACTGATCACGTGATTGATCATGCACTGATCACGTGGCTGATCATGCACTGATCACGTGGCTGATCATGCACTGATCACGTGACTGATCATGCACTGATCACGTGACTGATCATGCACTGATCACGTGACTGATCATGCACTGATCACGTGGCTGATCATGCACTGATCACGTGGCTGATCATGCACTGATCACGTGGCTATCATGCACTGATCACGTGGCTGATCATGCACTGATCACGTGACTGATCATGCACTGATCACGTGGCTGATCATGCACTGATCACGTGGCTATCATGCACTGATCACGTGGCTGATCATGCAATGATCACGTAGCTACCATGCACTGGTCACGTGACTGATCATGCACTGATCACGTGGCTATCATGCACTGATCACGAGACTGATCATGCACTGATCACGTCTATATCATGCACTGATCACATGACTGCCCATGCACTGATCACGTGGATGATCATACACTAATCATGTGACAGATCATGCACTGATCACGTGGCTGATCATGCACTGATACCGTGACTGAGCATGGACTGATCACATGACTATCATGTAGTGATCACGTGACTTAATGGCGCTGATCATGTGACTGATCATGCGCTGATCATGTTTGCTATCATACACTGATCATGTGCCTCTGGAGGCAATAAACAAAGAGCTGAGTAGGCACGAATCAAACAGTCAGCAGGCAATAATCATGGAACTCAGGTGTGAGGAATCATGCTGCTCAGCTGGCAATAATCAAGCAGCTGAGCAGGCAGGAATTACGCAGCACAGCTGGCAATTGTCAAGCAGATGACAGGCAGGAATCGTGCAGCTCAGCTGGCAATTGTCAAGCAGATGAGCAGACAGTAATCACGCAGCTCAGCAGGCCCAGATCACGTGACTGAGCATGCACTGTTCACGTGGCTGATCATACACTGATCACGTGATGATCATGCACTGATCACTTGGATATCATGCACTGATCACGTGGCTGATCATACACTGTTCACGTGTCTGACCATGCACTGATCACGTGGCTGATCATACACTGCTCACGTAACTGATCATGCACTGATCACGTGGCTATCATGCACTGATCACGTGGCTGAACATGCACTGTTCACGTGGCTGATCACACACCTGTCACGTGACATATCATGCACTGATCACGTGGCACTCATGCACTGATCACGTGGCTGATCATACTCTGCTCACGTAACTCATGCACACATCACGTGGCTATCATGCACTGCTCACGTGGCTCGTCATGGAATGATCACGTAGCTACCATATACTGGTCACGTGACTGATCATGCACTGATCACGTAAATGATCATGCACTGTTCACGTGACTGATCATGTACTGATCACGTGACTGATCATGCACTGATCACGTGGCTATCATGCTCTGCTCACGTGGCTGATCATGCAACGATCACGTAGCAACCATGTACTGGTCACGTGACTGATCATGCACTGATCACGTAATTGATCCTGCACTGATCACGTGGCTCATCATGCACTGATCACGTGGCTGATCACACATGTATCACGTGACTGATCATGCACTGATCACGTGGCTATCATGCACTGATCACGTGGCATCATGCACTGATCACGTGGATATCATGCACTGATCACGTGGCTGATCACACACGTATCACATGACTGATCATGCACTGATCACGTGGCTATCATGCACTGATCACGTGGCTATCATGCACTGATCACGTGGCTGATCATGCACTGATCACGTAGCTACCATGCACTGATCACGTGACTGATCATGCACTGATCACGTAACTGATCATGCACTGATCACGTGGCTGATCATGCACTGATCACGTGGCTGATCATGCACTGATCACGTGACTGATCATGCACTGATCACGTGACTGATCATGCACTGATCACGTGGCTATCATGCACTGATCACGTGGCTGATCATGCACTGATCACGTGACTGATCATGCACTGATCACGTGGCTGATCATGCACTGATCACGTGACTGATCATGCACTGATCACGTGGCTGATCATGCACTGATCACGTGACTGATCATGCACTGATCACGTGACTGATCATGCACTGATCACGTGGCTATCATGCACTGATCACGTGGCTGATCATGCATGATCACGCAGCTATCATGCACTGATCACGTGACTGATCATGCACTGATCACGTGACTGATCATGCACTGATCACGTGGCTATCATGCACTGATCACGTGGCTGATCATGCAATGATCACGTAGCTACCATGCACTGGTCACGTGACTGATCATACACTGATCACGTGACTGATCATGCACTGATCACGTGGCTATCATGCACTGATCACGTGACTGATCATGCACTGATCACGTCTATCATGCACTGATCACGTGACTGATCATGCACTGATCACGTGGATGATCATGCACTGATCACGTGACAGATCATGCACTGATCACGTGGCTGATCATACACTGATCACGTAACTCATGCACACATCACGTGGCTATCATGCACTGATCACGTGGCTGTCATGCAATGATCACGTAGCAACCATATACTGATCACGTGACTGATCATGCACTGATCACGTAAATGATCATGCACTGATCACGTGACTGATCATGCACTGATCACGTGACTGATCATGCACTGATCACGTGGCTATCATGCACTGCTCACGTGGCTGATCATGCACTGATCACGTAGCAACCATGTACTGGTCACGTGACTGATCATGCACTGATCACGTAATTGATCATGCACTGATCACGTGGCTCATCATGCACTGATCACGTGGCTGATCACACATGTATCACGTGACTGATCATGCACTGATCACGTGGCTATCATGCACTGATCACGTGGCTGTCATGCACTGATCACGTGGATATCATGCACTGATCACGTGGCTGATCACGTATCACATGACTGATCATGCACTGATCACGTGGCTATCATGCACTGATCACGTGGCTATCATGCACTGATCACGTGGCTGATCATGCAATGATCACGTAGCTACCATGTACTGGTCACGTGACTGATCATGCACTGATCACGTAATTGATCATGCACTGATCACGTGGCTGATCATGCACTGATCACGTGGCTGATCATACACTGATCACGTAACTGATCATGCACTGATCACGTGACTGATCATGCACTGATCACGTGGCTATCATGCACTGATCACGTGGCTGGACATGCACTGATCACGTGCCTGGTCATGCACTGATCACGTGGCTGATCATGCACTGATCACGTGACTGATCATGCACTGATCACGTGGCTATCATGCACTGCTCACGTGGCTGATCATGCCATGATCACGCAGCTACCATGTACTGGTCACATGACTGATCATGCACTGATCACGTGACTGATCATGCAGTGATCACGTGGCTATCATGCACTACTCACGTGGCTGATCATGCAATGATCATGTAGCTACCATGTACAGGTCACGTGAATGATCATACACCCATCAGGTGACTGATCATGCACTGATCACGTGGCTATCATGCACTGATCACGAGACTGATCATGCACTGATCACGTCTATATCATGCACTGATCACATGACTGCCCATGCACTGATCACGTGGATGATCATACACTAATCTTGTGACAGATCATGCACTGATCACGTGGCTGATCATGCACTGATACCGTGACTGAGCATGGACTGATCACATGACTATCATGTAGTGATCACGTGACTTAATGGCGCTGATCATGTGACTGATCATGCGCTGATCATGTTTGCTATCATACACTGATCATGTGCCTCTGGAGGCAATAAACAAAGAGCTGAGTAGGCACGAATCAAACAGTCAGCAGGCAATAATCATGGAACTCAGGTGTGAGGAATCATGCTGCTCAGCTGGCAATAATCAAGCAGCTGAGCAGGCAGGAATTACGCAGCACAGCTGGCAATTGTCAAGCAGATGACAGGCAGGAATCGTGCAGCTCAGCTGGCAATTGTCAAGCAGATGAGCAGACAGTAATCACGCAGCTCAGCAGGCCCAGATCACGTGACTGAGCATGCACTGTTCACGTGGCTGATCATACACTGATCACGTGATGATCATGCACTGATCACTTGGATATCATGCACTGATCACGTGGCTGATCATACACTGTTCACGTGTCTGACCATGCACTGATCACGTGGCTGATCATACACTGCTCACGTAACTGATCATGCACTGATCACGTGGCTATCATGCACTGATCACGTGGCTGAACATGCACTGTTCACGTGGCTGATCACACACCTGTCACGTGACATATCATGCACTGATCACGTGGCACTCATGCACTGATCACGTGGCTGATCATACTCTGCTCACGTAACTCATGCACACATCACGTGGCTATCATGCACTGCTCACGTGGCTCGTCATGGAATGATCACGTAGCAACCATATACTGGTCACGTGACTGATCATGCAAAGATCACGTAAATGATCATGCACTGTTCACGTGACTGATCATGTACTGATCACGTGACTGATCATGCACTGATCACGTGGCTATCATGCTCTGCTCACGTGGCTGATCATGCAACGATCACGTAGCAACCATGTACTGGTCACGTGACTGATCATGCACTGATCACGTAATTGATCCTGCACTGATCACGTGGCTCATCATGCACTGATCACGTGGCTGATCACACATGTATCACGTGACTGATCATGCACTGATCCCGTGGCTCTCATGCACTGATCACGTGGCTGTCATGCACTGATCACGTGGATATCATGCACTGATCACGTGGCTGATCACACACGTATCACATGACTGATCATGCACTGATCACGTGGCTATCATGCACTGATCACGTGGCTATCATGCACTGATCACGTGGCTATCATGCACTGATCACGTGGCTGATCATGCAATGATCACGTAGCTACCATGTACTGGTCACGTGACTGATCATGCACTGATCACGTAATTGATCATGCACTGATCATGTGGCTGATCATGCACTGATCACGTGGCTGATCATACACTGATCACATAACTGATCATGCACTGATCACGTGACTGATCATGCACTGATCACGTGGCTATCATGCACTGATCACTTGGCTGGACATACACTGATCACGTGCCTGGTCATGCACTGATCACGTGGCTGATCATGCACTGATCACGTGACTGATCATGCACTGATCTCGTGTCTGATCATGCACTGATCACGTGGCTATCATGCACTGCTCACGTGGCTGATCATGCCATGATCACGCAGCTACCATGTACTGGTCACATGACTGATCATGCACTGATCACGTGACTGATCATGCAGTGATCACGTGGCTATCATGCACTACTCACGTGGCTGATCATGCAATGATCATGTAGCTACCATGTACAGGTCACGTGAATGATCATACACCCATCAGGTGACTGATCATGCACTGATCACGTGGCTATCATGCACTGATCACGAGACTGATCATGCACTGATCACGTCTATATCATGCACTGATCACATGACTGCCCATGCACTGATCACGTGGATGATCATACACTAATCTTGTGACAGATCATGCACTGATCACGTGGCTGATCATGCACTGATACCGTGACTGAGCATGGACTGATCACATGACTATCATGTAGTGATCACGTGACTTAATGGCGCTGATCATGTGACTGATCATGCGCTGATCATGTTTGCTATCATACACTGATCATGTGCCTCTGGAGGCAATAAACAAAGAGCTGAGTAGGCACGAATCAAACAGTCAGCAGGCAATAATCATGGAACTCAGGTGTGAGGAATCATGCTGCTCAGCTGGCAATAATCAAGCAGCTGAGCAGGCAGGAATTACGCAGCACAGCTGGCAATTGTCAAGCAGATGACAGGCAGGAATCGTGCAGCTCAGCTGGCAATTGTCAAGCAGATGAGCAGACAGTAATCACGCAGCTCAGCAGGCCCAGATCACGTGACTGAGCATGCACTGTTCACGTGGCTGATCATACACTGATCACGTGATGATCATGCACTGATCACGTGGCTGATCATGCACTGATCACGTGGCTGATCATGCACTGATCACGTGGCTGATCATACACTGTTCACGTGTCTGATCATGCACTGATCACGTGGCTGATCATACACTGCTCACGTAAATGATCATGCACTGATCACGTGGCTATCATGCACTGATCACGTGGCTGATCATGCACTGATCACGTGGCTGATCACACACCTGTCACGTGACATATCATGCACTGATCACGTGGCACTCATGCACTGATCACGTGGCTGATCATACTCTGCTCACGTGACTCATGCACACATCACGTGGCTATCATGCACTGCTCACGTGGCTGATCATGCAACGATCACGTAGCAACCATGTACTGGTCACGTGACTGATCATGCACTGATCACGTAAATGATCATGCACTGATCACGTGGCTGATCATGCACTGATCACGTGACTGATCACACATGTATCACGTGACTGATCATGCACTGATCACGTGGCTCTCATGCACTGATCACGTGGCTATCATGCACTGATCACGTGGATATCATGCACTGATCACGTGGCTGATCACACACGTATCACATGACTGATCATGCACTGATCACGTGGCTATCATGCACTGATCACGTGGCTATCATGCACTGATCACGTGGCTGATCATGCAATGATCACGTAGCTACCATGTACTGGTCACGTGACTGATCATGCACTGATCACGTAATTGATCATGCACTGTTCATGTGGCTGATCATGCACTGATCACGTGGCTGATCATACACTGATCACATAACTGATCATGCACTGATCACGTGACTGATCATGCACTGATCACGTGGCTATCATGCACTGATCACGTGGCTGATCATGCACTGATCACGTGCCTGATCATGCACTGATCACGTGGCTATCATGCACTGCTCACGTGGCTGATCATGCCATGATCACGCAGCTACCATGTACTGGTCACATGACTGATCATGCACTGATCACGTGACTGATCATGCAGTGATCACGTGGCTATCATGCACTACTCACGTGGCTGATCATGCAATGATCATGTAGCTACCATGTACAGGTCACGTGAATGATCATACACCCATCAGGTGACTGATCATGCACTGATCACGTGGCTATCATGCACTGATCACGAGACTGATCATGCACTGTTCACGTCTATATCATGCACTGATCACATGACTGCCCATGCACTGATCACGTGGATGATCATACACTAATCTTGTGACAGATCATGCACTGATCACGTGGCTGATCATGCACTGATACCGTGACTGAGCATGGACTGATCACATGACTATCATGTAGTGATCACGTGACTTAATGGCGCTGATCATGTGACTGATCATGCGCTGATCATGTTTGCTATCATACACTGATCATGTGCCTCTGGAGGCAATAAACAAAGAGCTGAGTAGGCACGAATCAAACAGTCAGCAGGCAATAATCATGGAACTCAGGTGTGAGGAATCATGCTGCTCAGCTGGCAATAATCAAGCAGCTGAGCAGGCAGGAATTACGCAGCACAGCTGGCAATTGTCAAGCAGATGACAGGCAGGAATCGTGCAGCTCAGCTGGCAATTGTCAAGCAGATGAGCAGACAGTAATCACGCAGCTCAGCAGGCCCAGATCACGTGACTGAGCATGCACTGTTCACGTGGCTGATCATACACTGATCACGTGATGATCATGCACTGATCACTTGGATATCATGCACTGATCACGTGGCTGATCATACACTGTTCACGTGTCTGACCATGCACTGATCACGTGGCTGATCATACACTGCTCACGTAACTGATCATGCACTGATCACGTGGCTATCATGCACTGATCACGTGGCTGAACATGCACTGTTCACGTGGCTGATCACACACCTGTCACGTGACATATCATGCACTGATCACGTGGCACTCATGCACTGATCACGTGGCTGATCATACTCTGCTCACGTAACTCATGCACACATCACGTGGCTATCATGCACTGCTCACGTGGCTCGTCATGGAATGATCACGTAGCAACCATATACTGGTCACGTGACTGATCATGCAAAGATCACGTAAATGATCATGCACTGTTCACGTGACTGATCATGTACTGATCACGTGACTGATCATGCACTGATCACGTGGCTATCATGCTCTGCTCACGTGGCTGATCATGCAACGATCACGTAGCAACCATGTACTGGTCACGTGACTGATCATGCACTGATCACGTAATTGATCCTGCACTGATCACGTGGCTCATCATGCACTGATCACGTGGCTGATCACACATGTATCACGTGACTGATCATGCACTGATCACGTGGCTCTCATGCACTGATCACGTGGCTGTCATGCACTGATCACGTGGATATCATGCACTGATCACGTGGCTGATCACACACGTATCACATGACTGATCATGCACTGATCACGTGGCTATCATGCACTGATCACGTGGCTATCATGCACTGATCACGTGGCTGATCAGGCAATGATCACGTAGCTACCATGTACTGGTCACGTGACTGATCATGCACTGATCACGTAATTGATCATGCACTGATCATGTGGCTGATCATGCACTGATCACGTGGCTGATCATACACTGATCACATAACTGATCATGCACTGATCACGTGACTGATCATGCACTGATCACGTGGCTATCATGCACTGATCACGTGGCTGATCATGCACTGATCACGTGCCTGATCATGCACTGATCACGTGGCTGATCATGCACTGATCACGTGACTGATCATGCACTGATCACGTGGCTGATCATGCACTGATCACGTGACTGATCATGCACTGATCACGTGTCTGATCATGCACTGATCACGTGGCTATCATGCACTGATCACGTGGCTGATCATGCATGATCACGCAGCTACCATGTACTGGTCACATGACTGATCATGCACTGATCACGTGACTGATCATGCACTGATCACGTGGCTATCATGCACTACTCACGTGGCTGATCATGCAATGATCATGTAGCTACCATGTACAGGTCACGTGAATGATCATACACTGATCAGGTGACTGATCATGCACTGATCACGTGGCTATCATGCACTGATCACGTGACTGATCATGCACTGATCACGTCTATATCATGCACTGATCACATGACTGCATGCACTGATCACGTGGATGATCATGCACTGATCTTGTGACAGATCATGCACTGATCACGTGGCTGATCATACACTGATCACGTAACTCATGCACTGATCACGTGGCTATCATGCACTGATCACGTGGCTGTCATGGAATGATCACGTAGCTACCATATACTGGTCACGTGACTGATCATGCACTGATCACGTAAATGATCATGCACTGTTCACGTGACTGATCATGCACTGATCACGTGACTGATCATGCACTGATCACGTGGCTATCATGCACTGCTCACGTGGCTGATCATGCAACGATCACGTAGCAACCATGTACTGGTCACGTGACTGATCATGCACTGATCACGTAATTGATCATGCACTGATCACGTGGCTATCATGCACTGATCACGTGGCTGATCACACATGTATCACGTGACTGATCATGCACTGATCACGTGGCTCTCATGCACTGATCACGTGGCTGTCATGCACTGATCACGTGGATATCATGCACTGATCACGTGGCTGATCACACACGTATCACATGACTGATCATGCACTGATCACGTGGCTATCATGCACTGATCACGTGGCTATCATGCACTGATCACGTGGCTGATCATGCACGATCACGTAGCTACCATGTACTGGTCACGTGACTGATCATGCACTGATCACGTAATTGATCATGCACTGATCACGTGGCTGATCATGCACTGATCACGTGGCTGATCATACACTGATCACGTAACTGATCATGCACTGATCACGTGACTGATCATGCACTGATCACGTGGCTATCATGCACTGATCACGTGGCTGATCATGCACTGATCACGTGACTGATCATGCACTGATCACGTGGCTATCATGCACTGCTCACGTGGCTGATCATGCCATGATCACGCAGCTACCATGTACTGGTCACATGACTGATCATGCACTGATCACGTGACTGATCATGCAGTGATCACGTGGCTATCATGCACTACTCACGTGGCTGATCATGCAATGATCATGTAGCTACCATGTACAGGTCACGTGAATGATCATACACCCATCAGGTGACTGATCATGCACTGATCACGTGGCTATCATGCACTGATCACGAGACTGATCATGCACTGATCACGTCTATATCATGCACTGATCACATGACTGCCCATGCACTGATCACGTGGATGATCATACACTAATCTTGTGACAGATCATGCACTGATCACGTGGCTGATCATGCACTGATACCGTGACTGAGCATGGACTGATCACATGACTATCATGTAGTGATCACGTGACTTAATGGCGCTGATCATGTGACTGATCATGCGCTGATCATGTTTGCTATCATACACTGATCATGTGCCTCTGGAGGCAATAAACAAAGAGCTGAGTAGGCACGAATCAAACAGTCAGCAGGCAATAATCATGGAACTCAGGTGTGAGGAATCATGCTGCTCAGCTGGCAATAATCAAGCAGCTGAGCAGGCAGGAATTACGCAGCACAGCTGGCAATTGTCAAGCAGATGACAGGCAGGAATCGTGCAGCTCAGCTGGCAATTGTCAAGCAGATGAGCAGACAGTAATCACGCAGCTCAGCAGGCCCAGATCACGTGACTGAGCATGCACTGTTCACGTGGCTGATCATACACTGATCACGTGATGATCATGCACTGATCACTTGGATATCATGCACTGATCACGTGGCTGATCATACACTGTTCACGTGTCTGACCATGCACTGATCACGTGGCTGATCATACACTGCTCACGTAACTGATCATGCACTGATCACGTGGCTATCATGCACTGATCACGTGGCTGAACATGCACTGTTCACGTGGCTGATCACACACCTGTCACGTGACATATCATGCACTGATCACGTGGCACTCATGCACTGATCACGTGGCTGATCATACTCTGCTCACGTAACTCATGCACACATCACGTGGCTATCATGCACTGCTCACGTGGCTCGTCATGGAATGATCACGTAGCTACCATATACTGGTCACGTGACTGATCATGCAAAGATCACGTAAATGATCATGCACTGTTCACGTGACTGATCATGTACTGATCACGTGACTGATCATGCACTGATCACGTGGCTATCATGCTCTGCTCACGTGGCTGATCATGCAACGATCACGTAGCAACCATGTACTGGTCACGTGACTGATCATGCACTGATCACGTAATTGATCCTGCACTGATCACGTGGCTCATCATGCACTGATCACGTGGCTGATCACACATGTATCACGTGACTGATCATGCACTGATCCCGTGGCTCATGCACTGATCACGTGGCTGTCATGCACTGATCACGTGGATATCATGCACTGATCACGTGGCTGATCACACACGTATCACATGACTGATCATGCACTGATCACGTGGCTATCATGCACTGATCACGTGGCTATCATGCACTGATCACGTGGCTGATCATGCAATGATCACGTAGCTACCATGTACTGGTCACGTGACTGATCATGCACTGATCACGTAATTGATCATGCACTGATCACGTGGCTGATCATGCACTGATCACGTGGCTGATCATGCACTGATCACGTAACTGATCATGCACTGATCACGTGACTGATCATGCACTGATCACGTGGCTATCATGCACTGATCACGTGGCTGATCATACACTGATCACGTGCCTGATCATGCACTGATCACGTGGCTGATCATGCACTGATCACGTGACTGATCATGCACTGATCACGTGGCTGATCATGCACTGATCACGTGACTGATCATGCACTGATCACGTGACTGATCATGCACTGATCACGTGGCTATCATGCACTGATCACGTGGCTGATCATGCATGATCACGCAGCTACCATGTACTGATCACATGACTGATCATGCACTGATCACGTGACTGATCATGCACTGATCACGTGGCTATCATGCACTGATCACGTGGCTGATCATGCACTGATCATGTAGCTACCATGTACTGGTCACGTGAATGATCATGCACTGATCACGTGACTGATCATGCACTGATCACGTGGCTATCATGCACTGATCACGTGACTGATCATGCACTGATCACGTCTATATCATGCACTGATCACATGACTGCCCATGCACTGATCACGTGGATGATCATGCACTGATCACGTGACAGATCATGCACTGATCACGTGGCTGATCATACACTGCTCACGTAACTCATGCACACATCACGTGGCTATCATGCACTGCTCACGTGGCTGTCATGCAATGATCACGTAGCAACCATATACTGGTCACGTGACTGATCATGCACTGATCACGTAATGATCATGCACTGTTCACGTGACTGATCATGCACTGATCACGTGACTGATCATGCACTGATCACGTGGCTATCATGCACTGCTCACGTGGCTGATCATGCAATGATCACGTAGCAACCATGTACTGGTCACGTGACTGATCATGCACTGATCACGTAATTGATCCTGCACTGATCACGTGGCTCATCATGCACTGATCACGTGGCTGATCACACATGTATCACGTGACTGATCATGCACTGATCACGTGGCTCTCATGCACTGATCACGTGGCTGTCATGCACTGATCACGTGGATATCATGCACTGATCACGTGGTCACACACGTATCACATGACTGATCATGCACTGATCACGTGGCTATCATGCACTGATCACGTGGCTATCATGCACTGATCACGTGGCTGATCATGCAATGATCACGTAGCTACCATGTACTGGTCACGTGACTGATCATGCACTGATCACGTAATTGATCATGCACTGATCATGTGGCTGATCATGCACTGATCACGTGGCTGATCATACACTGATCACATAACTGATCATGCACTGATCACGTGACTGATCATGCACTGATCACGTGGCTATCATGCACTGATCACTTGGCTGACATACACTGATCACGTGCCTGATCATGCACTGATCACGTGGCTGATCATGCACTGATCACGTGACTGATCATGCACTGATCACGTGGCTATCATGCACTGCTCACGTGGCTGATCATGCCATGATCACGCAGCTACCATGTACTGGTCACATGACTGATCATGCACTGATCACGTGACTGATCATGCAGTGATCACGTGGCTATCATGCACTACTCACGTGGCTGATCATGCAATGATCATGTAGCTACCATGTACAGGTCACGTGAATGATCATACACCCATCAGGTGACTGATCATGCACTGATCACGTGGCTATCATGCACTGATCACGAGACTGATCATGCACTGTTCACGTCTATATCATGCACTGATCACATGACTGCCCATGCACTGATCACGTGGATGATCATACACTAATCTTGTGACAGATCATGCACTGATCACGTGGCTGATCATGCACTGATACCGTGACTGAGCATGGACTGATCACATGACTATCATGTAGTGATCACGTGACTTAATGGCGCTGATCATGTGACTGATCATGCGCTGATCATGTTTGCTATCATACACTGATCATGTGCCTCTGGAGGCAATAAACAAAGAGCTGAGTAGGCACGAATCAAACAGTCAGCAGGCAATAATCATGGAACTCAGGTGTGAGGAATCATGCTGCTCAGCTGGCAATAATCAAGCAGCTGAGCAGGCAGGAATTACGCAGCACAGCTGGCAATTGTCAAGCAGATGACAGGCAGGAATCGTGCAGCTCAGCTGGCAATTGTCAAGCAGATGAGCAGACAGTAATCACGCAGCTCAGCAGGCCCAGATCACGTGACTGAGCATGCACTGTTCACGTGGCTGATCATACACTGATCACGTGATGATCATGCACTGATCACTTGGATATCATGCACTGATCACGTGGCTGATCATACACTGTTCACGTGTCTGACCATGCACTGATCACGTGGCTGATCATACACTGCTCACGTAACTGATCATGCACTGATCACGTGGCTATCATGCACTGATCACGTGGCTGAACATGCACTGTTCACGTGGCTGATCACACACCTGTCACGTGACATATCATGCACTGATCACGTGGCACTCATGCACTGATCACGTGGCTGATCATACTCTGCTCACGTAACTCATGCACACATCACGTGGCTATCATGCACTGCTCACGTGGCTCGTCATGGAATGATCACGTAGCAACCATATACTGGTCACGTGACTGATCATGCAAAGATCACGTAAATGATCATGCACTGTTCACGTGACTGATCATGTACTGATCACGTGACTGATCATGCACTGATCACGTGGCTATCATGCTCTGCTCACGTGGCTGATCATGCAACGATCACGTAGCAACCATGTACTGGTCACGTGACTGATCATGCACTGATCACGTAATTGATCCTGCACTGATCACGTGGCTCATCATGCACTGATCACGTGGCTGATCACACATGTATCACGTGACTGATCATGCACTGATCCCGTGGCTCTCATGCACTGATCACGTGGCTGTCATGCACTGATCACGTGGATATCATGCACTGATCACGTGGCTGATCACACACGTATCACATGACTGATCATGCACTGATCACGTGGCTATCATGCACTGATCACGTGGCTATCATGCACTGATCACGTGGCTGATCAGGCAATGATCACGTAGCTACCATGTACTGGTCACGTGACTGATCATGCACTGATCACGTAATTGATCATGCACTGATCATGTGGCTGATCATGCACTGATCACGTGGCTGATCATACACTGATCACATAACTGATCATGCACTGATCACGTGACTGATCATGCACTGATCACGTGGCTATCATGCACTGATCACTTGGCTGACATGCACTGATCACGTGCCTGGTCATGCACTGATCACGTGGCTGATCATGCACTGATCACGTGACTGATCATGCACTGATCACGTGTCTGATCATGCACTGATCACGTGACTGATCATGCACTGATCACGTGTCTGATCATGCACTGATCACGTGGCTATCATGCACTGCTCACGTGGCTGATCATGCCATGATCACGCAGCTACCATGTACTGGTCACATGACTGATCATGCACTGATCACGTGACTGATCATGCAGTGATCACGTGGCTATCATGAACTACTCACGTGGCTGATCATGCAATGATCATGTAGCTACCATGTACAGGTCACGTGAATGATCATACACCCATCAGGTGACTGATCATGCACTGATCACGTGGCTATCATGCACTGATCACGAGACTGATCATGCACTGTTCACGTCTATATCATGCACTGATCACATGACTGCCCGTGCACTGATCACGTGGATGATCATACACTAATCTTGTGACAGATCATGCACTGATCACGTGGCTGATCATGCACTGATACCGTGACTGAGCATGGACTGATCACATGACTATCATGTAGTGATCACGTGACTTAATGGCGCTGATCATGTGACTGATCATGCGCTGATCATGTTTGCTATCATACACTGATCATGTGCCTCTGGAGGCAATAAACAAAGAGCTGAGTAGGCACGAATCAAACAGTCAGCAGGCAATAATCATGGAACTCAGGTGTGAGGAATCATGCTGCTCAGCTGGCAATAATCAAGCAGCTGAGCAGGCAGGAATTACGCAGCACAGCTGGCAATTGTCAAGCAGATGACAGGCAGGAATCGTGCAGCTCAGCTGGCAATTGTCAAGCAGATGAGCAGACAGTAATCACGCAGCTCAGCAGGCCCAGATCACGTGACTGAGCATGCACTGTTCACGTGGCTGATCATACACTGATCACGTGATGATCATGCACTGATCACTTGGATATCATGCACTGATCACGTGGCTGATCATACACTGTTCACGTGTCTGACCATGCACTGATCACGTGGCTGATCATACACTGCTCACGTAACTGATCATGCACTGATCACGTGGCTATCATGCACTGATCACGTGGCTGAACATGCACTGTTCACGTGGCTGATCACACACCTGTCACGTGACATATCATGCACTGATCACGTGGCACTCATGCACTGATCACGTGGCTGATCATACTCTGCTCACGTAACTCATGCACACATCACGTGGCTATCATGCACTGCTCACGTGGCTCGTCATGGAATGATCACGTAGCAACCATATACTGGTAACGTGACTGATCATGCAAAGATCACGTAAATGATCATGCACTGTTCACGTGACTGATCATGTACTGATCACGTGACTGATCATGCACTGACCACGTGGCTATCATGCTCTGCTCACGTGGCTGATCATGCAACGATCACGTAGCAACCATGTACTGGTCACGTGACTGATCATGCACTGATCACGTAATTGATCCTGCACTGATCACGTGGCTCATCATGCACTGATCACGTGGCTGATCACACATGTATCACGTGACTGATCATGCACTGATCCGTGGCTCTCATGCACTGATCACGTGGCTGTCATGCACTGATCACGTGGATATCATGCACTGATCACGTGGCTGATCACACACGTATCACATGACTGATCATGCACTGATCACGTGGCTATCATGCACTGATCACGTGGCTATCATGCACTGATCACGTGGCTGATCAGGCAATGATCACGTAGCTACCATGTACTGGTCACGTGACTGATCATGCACTGATCACGTAATTGATCATGCACTGATCACGTGGCTGATCATGCACTGATCACGTGGCTGATCATACACTGATCACATAACTGATCATGCACTGATCACGTGACTGATCATGCACTGATCACGTGGCTATCATGCACTGATCACTTGGCTGACATGCACTGATCACGTGCCTGATCATGCACTGATCACGTGACTGATCATGCACTGATCACGTGACTGATCATGCACTGATCACGTGGCTATCATGCACTGCTCACGTGGCTGATCATGCCATGATCACGCAGCTACCATGTACTGGTCACATGACTGATCATGCACTGATCACGTGACTGATCATGCACTGATCACGTGGCTGTCATGCACTACTCACGTGGCTGATCATGCAATGATCATGTAGCTACCATGTACTGGTCACGTGGATGATCATACACTAATCACGTGACAGATCATGCACTGATCACGTGGCTGATCATGCACTGACACTGTGACTGAGCATGGACTGATCACATGACTATCATGTAGTGATCACGTGACTTAATGGCGCTGATCATGTGACTGATCATGCGCTGATCATGTTTGCTATCATACACTGATCATGTGCCTCTGGAGGCAATAAACAAAGAGCTGAGTAGGCACGAATCAAACAGTCAGCAGGCAATAATCATGGAACACAGGTGTGAGGAATCATGCTGCTCAGCTGGCAATAATCAAGCAGCTGAGCAGGCAGGAATTACGCAGCACAGCTGGCAATTGTCAAGCAGATGACAGGCAGGAATCGTGCAGCTCAGCTGGCAATTGTCAAGCAGATGAGCAGACAGTAATCACGCAGCTCAGCAGGCCCAGATCACGTGACTGAGCATGCACTGTTCACGTGGCTGATCATACACTGATCACGTGATGATCATGCACTGATCACTTGGATATCATGCACTGATCACGTGGCTGATCATACACTGTTCACGTGTCTGACCATGCACTGATCACGTGGCTGATCATACACTGCTCACGTAACTGATCATGCACTGATCACGTGGCTATCATGCACTGATCACGTGGCTGAACATGCACTGTTCACGTGGCTGATCACACACCTGTCACGTGACATATCATGCACTGATCACGTGGCACTCATGCACTGATCACGTGGCTGATCATACTCTGCTCACGTAACTCATGCACACATCACGTGGCTATCATGCACTGCTCACGTGGCTCGTCATGGAATGATCACGTAGCAACCATATACTGGTAACGTGACTGATCATGCAAAGATCACGTAAATGATCATGCACTGTTCACGTGACTGATCATGTACTGATCACGTGACTGATCATGCACTGACCACGTGGCTATCATGCTCTGCTCACGTGGCTGATCATGCAACGATCACGTAGCAACCATGTACTGGTCACGTGACTGATCATGCACTGATCACGTAATTGATCCTGCACTGATCACGTGGCTCATCATGCACTGATCACGTGGCTGATCACACATGTATCACGTGACTGATCATGCACTGATCCCGTGGCTCTCATGCACTGATCACGTGGCTGTCATGCACTGATCACGTGGATATCATGCACTGATCATGTGGCTGATCACACACGTATCACATGACTGATCATGCACTGATCACGTGGCTATCATGCACTGATCACGTGGCTATCATGCACTGATCACGTGGCTGATCAGGCAATGATCACGTAGCTACCATGTACTGGTCACGTGACTGATCATGCACTGAGCACGTAATTGATCATGCACTGATCATGTGGCTGATCATGCACTGATCACGTGGCTGATCATACACTGATCACATAACTGATCATGCACTGATCACGTGACTGATCATGCACTGATCACGTGGCTATCATGCACTGATCACTTGGCTGGACATACACTGATCACGTGCCTGGTCATGCACTGATCACGTGGCTGATCATGCACTGATCACGTGACTGATCATGCACTGATCTCGTGTCTGATCATGCACTGATCACGTGGCTATCATGCACTGCTCACGTGGCTGATCATGCCATGATCACGCAGCTACCATGTACTGGTCACATGACTGATCATGCACTGATCACGTGACTGATCATGCAGTGATCACGTGGCTATCATGAACTACTCACGTGGCTGATCATGCAATGATCATGTAGCTACCATGTACAGGTCACGTGAATGATCATACACCCATCAGGTGACTGATCATGCACTGATCACGTGGCTATCATGCACGGATCACGAGACTGATCATGCACTGTTCACGTCTATATCATGCACTGATCACATGACTGCCCGTGCACTGATCACGTGGATGATCATACACTAATCTTGTGACAGATCATGCACTGATCACGTGGCTGATCATGCACTGATACCGTGACTGAGCATGGACTGATCACATGACTATCATGTAGTGATCACGTGACTTAATGGCGCTGATCATGTGACTGATCATGCGCTGATCATGTTTGCTATCATACACTGATCATGTGCCTCTGGAGGCAATAAACAAAGAGCTGAGTAGGCACGAATCAAACAGTCAGCAGGCAATAATCATGGAACACAGGTGTGAGGAATCATGCTGCTCAGCTGGCAATAATCAAGCAGCTGAGCAGGCAGGAATTACGCAGCACAGCTGGCAATTGTCAAGCAGATGACAGGCAGGAATCGTGCAGCTCAGCTGGCAATTGTCAAGCAGATGAGCAGACAGTAATCACGCAGCTCAGCAGGCCCAGATCACGTGACTGAGCATGCACTGTTCACGTGGCTGATCATACACTGATCACGTGATGATCATGCACTGATCACTTGGATATCATGCACTGATCACGTGGCTGATCATACACTGTTCACGTGTCTGACCATGCACTGATCACGTGGCTGATCATACACTGCTCACGTAACTGATCATGCACTGATCACGTGGCTATCATGCACTGATCACGTGGCTGAACATGCACTGTTCACGTGGCTGATCACACACCTGTCACGTGACATATCATGCACTGATCACGTGGCACTCATGCACTGATCACGTGGCTGATCATACTCTGCTCACGTAACTCATGCACACATCACGTGGCTATCATGCACTGCTCACGTGGCTCGTCATGGAATGATCACGTAGCAACCATATACTGGTCACGTGACTGATCATGCAATGATCACGTAAATGATCATGCACTGTTCACGTGACTATCATGCTCTGCTCACGTGGCTGATCATGCAACGATCACGTAGCAACCATGTACTGGTCACGTGACTGATCATGCACTGATCACGTAATTGATCCTGCACTGATCACGTGGCTCATCATGCACTGATCACGTGGCTGATCACACATGTATCACGTGACTGATCATGCACTGATCCCGTGGCTCTCATGCACTGATCACGTGGCTGTCATGCACTGATCACGTGGATATCATGCACTGATCATGTGGCTGATCACACACGTATCACATGACTGATCATGCACTGATCACGTGGCTATCATGCACTGATCACGTGGCTATCATGCACTGATCACGTGGCTGATCAGGCAATGATCACGTAGCTACCATGTACTGGTCACGTAACTGATCATGCACTGAGCACGTAATTGATCATGCACTGATCATGTGGCTGATCATGCACTGATCACGTGGCTGATCATACACTGATCACATAACTGATCATGCACTGATCACGTGACTGATCATGCACTGATCACGTGGCTATCATGCACTGATCACTTGGCTGGACATACACTGATCACGTGCCTGGTCATGCACTGATCACGTGGCTGATCATGCACTGATCACGTGACTGATCATGCACTGATCTCGTGTCTGATCATGCACTGATCACGTGGCTATCATGCACTGCTCACGTGGCTGATCATGCCATGATCACGCAGCTACCATGTACTGGTCACATGACTGATCATGCACTGATCACGTGACTGATCATGCAGTGATCACGTGGCTATCATGAACTACTCACGTGGCTGATCATGCAATGATCATGTAGCTACCATGTACAGGTCACGTGAATGATCATACACCCATCAGGTGACTGATCATGCACTGATCACGTGGCTATCATGCACGGATCACGAGACTGATCATGCACTGTTCACGTCTATATCATGCACTGATCACATGACTGCTCGTGCACTGATCACGTGGATGATCATACACTAATCTTGTGACAGATCATGCACTGATCACGTGGCTGATCATGCACTGATACCGTGACTGAGCATGGACTGATCACATGACTATCATGTAGTGATCACGTGACTTAATGGCGCTGATCATGTGATTGATCATGCGCTGATCATGTTTGCTATCATACACTGATCATGTGCCTCTGGAGGCAATAAACAAAGAGCTGAGTAGGCACGAATCAAACAGTCAGCAGGCAATAATCATGGAACTCAGGTGTGAGGAATCATGCTGCTCAGCTGGCAATAATCAAGCAGCTGAGCAGGCAGGAATTACGCAGCACAGCTGGCAATTGTCAAGCAGATGACAGGCAGGAATCGTGCAGCTCAGCTGGCAATTGTCAAGCAGATGAGCAGACAGTAATCACGCAGCTCAGCAGGCCCAGATCACGTGACTGAGCATGCACTGTTCACGTGGCTGATCATACACTGATCACGTGATGATCATGCACTGATCACTTGGATATCATGCACTGATCACGTGGCTGATCATACACTGTTCACGTGTCTGACCATGCACTGATCACGTGGCTGATCATACACTGCTCACGTAACTGATCATGCACTGATCACGTGGCTATCATGCACTGATCACGTGGCTGAACATGCACTGTTCACGTGGCTGATCACACACCTGTCACGTGACATATCATGCACTGATCACGTGGCACTCATGCACTGATCACGTGGCTGATCATACTCTGCTCACGTAACTCATGCACACATCACGTGGCTATCATGCACTGCTCACGTGGCTCGTCATGGAATGATCACGTAGCAACCATATACTGGTAACGTGACTGATCATGCAAAGATCACGTAAATGATCATGCACTGTTCACGTGACTGATCATGTACTGATCACGTGACTGATCATGCACTGACCACGTGGCTATCATGCTCTGCTCACGTGGCTGATCATGCAACGATCACGTAGCAACCATGTACTGGTCACGTGACTGATCATGCACTGATCACGTAATTGATCCTGCACTGATCACGTGGCTCATCATGCACTGATCACGTGGCTGATCACACATGTATCACGTGACTGATCATGCACTGATCCCGTGGCTCTCATGCACTGATCACGTGGCTGTCATGCACTGATCACGTGGATATCATGCACTGATCATGGCTGATCACACACGTATCACATGACTGATCATGCACTGATCACGTGGCTATCATGCACTGATCACGTGGCTATCATGCACTGATCACGTGGCTGATCAGGCAATGATCACGTAGCTACCATGTACTGGTCACGTGACTGATCATGCACTGATCACGTAATTGATCATGCACTGATCATGTGGCTGATCATGCACTGATCACGTGGCTGATCATGCACTGATCACATAACTGATCATGCACTGATCACGTGACTGATCATGCACTGATCACGTGGCTATCATGCACTGATCACTTGGCTGACATACACTGATCACGTGCCTGATCATGCACTGATCACGTGGCTGATCATGCACTGATCACGTGACTGATCATGCACTGATCACGTGTCTGATCATGCACTGATCACGTGACTGATCATGCACTGATCACGTGGCTGATCATGCACTGATCACGTGGCTATCATGCACTGATCACGTGGCTGATCATGCACTGATCACGTGACTGATCATGCACTGATCACGTGGCTATCATGCACTGCTCACGTGGCTGATCATGCCATGATCACGCAGCTACCATGTACTGGTCACATGACTGATCATGCACTGATCACGTGACTGATCATGCAGTGATCACGTGGCTATCATGAACTACTCACGTGGCTGATCATGCAATGATCATGTAGCTACCATGTACAGGTCACGTGAATGATCATACACCCATCAGGTGACTGATCATGCACTGATCACGTGGCTATCATGCACTGATCACGAGACTGATCATGCACTGTTCACGTCTATATCATGCACTGATCACATGACTGCCCGTGCACTGATCACGTGGATGATCATACACTAATCTTGTGACAGATCATGCACTGATCACGTGGCTGATCATGCACTGATACCGTGACTGAGCATGGACTGATCACATGACTATCATGTAGTGATCACGTGACTTAATGGCGCTGATCATGTGACTGATCATGCGCTGATCATGTTTGCTATCATACACTGATCATGTGCCTCTGGAGGCAATAAACAAAGAGCTGAGTAGGCACGAATCAAACAGTCAGCAGGCAATAATCATGGAACTCAGGTGTGAGGAATCATGCTGCTCAGCTGGCAATAATCAAGCAGCTGAGCAGGCAGGAATTACGCAGCACAGCTGGCAATTGTCAAGCAGATGACAGGCAGGAATCGTGCAGCTCAGCTGGCAATTGTCAAGCAGATGAGCAGACAGTAATCACGCAGCTCAGCAGGCCCAGATCACGTGACTGAGCATGCACTGTTCACGTGGCTGATCATACACTGATCACGTGATGATCATGCACTGATCACTTGGATATCATGCACTGATCACGTGGCTGATCATACACTGTTCACGTGTCTGACCATGCACTGATCACGTGGCTGATCATACACTGCTCACGTAACTGATCATGCACTGATCACGTGGCTATCATGCACTGATCACGTGGCTGAACATGCACTGTTCACGTGGCTGATCACACACCTGTCACGTGACATATCATGCACTGATCACGTGGCACTCATGCACTGATCACGTGGCTGATCATACTCTGCTCACGTAACTCATGCACACATCACGTGGCTATCATGCACTGCTCACGTGGCTCGTCATGGAATGATCACGTAGCAACCATATACTGGTAACGTGACTGATCATGCAAAGATCACGTAAATGATCATGCACTGTTCACGTGACTGATCATGTACTGATCACGTGACTGATCATGCACTGACCACGTGGCTATCATGCTCTGCTCACGTGGCTGATCATGCAACGATCACGTAGCAACCATGTACTGGTCACGTGACTGATCATGCACTGATCACGTAATTGATCCTGCACTGATCACGTGGCTCATCATGCACTGATCACGTGGCTGATCACACATGTATCACGTGACTGATCATGCACTGATCCCGTGGCTCTCATGCACTGATCACGTGGCTGTCATGCACTGATCACGTGGATATCATGCACTGATCATGTGGCTGATCACACACGTATCACATGACTGATCATGCACTGATCACGTGGCTATCATGCACTGATCACGTGGCTATCATGCACTGATCACGTGGCTGATCAGGCAATGATCACGTAGCTACCATGTACTGGTCACGTGACTGATCATGCACTGATCACGTAATTGATCATGCACTGATCACGTGGCTGATCATGCACTGATCACGTGGCTGATCATACACTGATCACATAACTGATCATGCACTGATCACGTGACTGATCATGCACTGATCACGTGGCTATCATGCACTGATCACTTGGCTGACATACACTGATCACGTGCCTGATCATGCACTGATCACGTGGCTGATCATGCACTGATCACGTGACTGATCATGCACTGATCACGTGTCTGATCATGCACTGATCACGTGACTGATCATGCACTGATCACGTGACTGATCATGCACTGATCACGTGGCTATCATGCACTGATCACGTGGCTGATCATGCCATGATCACGCAGCTACCATGTACTGGTCACATGACTGATCATGCACTGATCACGTGACTGATCATGCACTGATCACGTGGCTATCATGCACTATCACGTGGCTGATCATGCAATGATCATGTAGCTACCATGTACAGGTCACGTGAATGATCATACACCCATCAGGTGACTGATCATGCACTGATCACGTGGCTATCATGCACTGATCACGTGACTGATCATGCACTGATCACGTCTATATCATGCACTGATCACATGACTGCCCATGCACTGATCACGTGGATGATCATACACTGATCATGTGACAGATCATGCACTGATCACGTGGCTGATCATACACTGATCACGTGACTCATGCACATCACGTGGCTATCATGCACTGATCACGTGGCTCGTCATGGAATGATCACGTAGCAACCATATACTGGTCACGTGACTGATCATGCAAAGATCACGTAAATGATCATGCACTGTTCACGTGACTGATCATGTACTGATCACGTGACTGATCATGCACTGACCACGTGGCTATCATGCACTGCTCACGTGGCTGATCATGCAACGATCACGTAGCAACCATGTACTGGTCACGTGACTGATCATGCACTGATCACGTGATTGATCCTGCACTGATCACGTGGCTCATCATGCACTGATCACGTGGCTGATCACACATGTATCACGTGACTGATCATGCACTGATCCCGTGGCTCTCATGCACTGATCACGTGGCTGTCATGCACTGATCACGTGGATATCATGCACTGATCATGTGGCTGATCACACACGTATCACATGACTGATCATGCACTGATCACGTGGCTATCATGCACTGATCACGTGGCTATCATGCACTGATCACGTGGCTTATCAGGCAATGATCACGTAGCTACCATGTACTGGTCACGTAACTGATCATGCACTGATCACGTAATTGATCATGCACTGATCATGTGGCTGATCATGCACTGATCACGTGGCTGATCATACACTGATCACATAACTGATCATGCACTGATCACGTGACTGATCATGCACTGATCACGTGGCTATCATGCACTGATCACTTGGCTGGTCATACACTGATCACGTGCCTGATCATGCACTGATCACGTGGCTGATCATGCACTGATCACGTGACTGATCATGCACTGATCACGTGGCTATCATGCACTGCTCACGTGGCTGATCATGCCATGATCACGCAGCTACCATGTACTGGTCACATGACTGATCATGCACTGATCACGTGACTGATCATGCAGTGATCACGTGGCTATCATGAACTACTCACGTGGTTGATCATGCAATGATCATGTAGCTACCATGTACAGGTCACGTGAATGATCATACACCCATCAGGTGACTGATCATGCACTGATCACGTGGCTATCATGCACTGATCACGAGACTGATCATGCACTGTTCACATCTATATCATGCACTGATCACATGACTGCCCGTGCACTGATCACGTGGATGATCATACACTAATCTTGTGACAGATCATGCACTGATCACGTGGCTGATCATGCACTGATACCGTGACTGAGCATGGACTGCTCACATGACTATCATGTAGTGATCACGTGACTTAATGGCACTGATCATGTGACTGATCATGCGCTGATCATGTTTGCTGTCATACACTGATCATGTGCCTCTGGAGGCAATAAACAAAGAGCTGAGTAGGCACGAATCAAACAGTCAGCAGGCAATAATCATGGAACTCAGGTGTGAGGAATCATGCTGCTCAGCTGGCAATAATCAAGCAGCTGAGCAGGCAGGAATTACGCAGCACAGCTGGCAATTGTCAAGCAGATGACAGGCAGGAATCGTGCAGCTCAGCTGGCAATTGTCAAGCAGATGAGCAGACAGTAATCACGCAGCTCAGCAGGCCCAGATCACGTGACTGAGCATGCACTGTTCACGTGGCTGATCATACACTGATCACGTGATGATCATGTACTGATCACTTGGATATCATGCACTGATCACGTGGCTGATCATACACTGTTCACGTGTCTGACCATGCACTGATCACGTGGCTGATCATACACTGCTCAGGTAACTGATCATGCACTGATCACGTGGCTATCATGCACTGATCACGTGGCTGAACATGCACTGTTCACGTGGCTGATCACACACCTGTCACGTGACATATCATGCACTGATCACGTGGCACTCATGCACTGATCACGTGGCTGATCATACTCTGCTCACGTAACTCATGCACACATCACGTGGCTATCATGCACTGCTCACGTGGCTCGTCATGGAATGATCACGTAGCAACCATATACTGGTAACGTGACTGATCATGCAAAGATCACGTAAATGATCATGCACTGTTCACGTGACTGATCATGTACTGATCACGTGACTGATCATGCACTGACCACGTGGCTATCATGCTCTGCTCACGTGGCTGATCATGCAACGATCACGTAGCAACCATGTACTGGTCACGTGACTGATCATGCACTGATCACGTAATTGATCCTGCACTGATCACGTGGCTCATCATGCACTGATCACGTGGCTGATCACACATGTATCACGTGACTGATCATGCACTGATCCCGTGGCTCTCATGCACTGATCACGTGGCTGTCATGCACTGATCACGTGGATATCATGCACTGATCACGTGGCTGATCACACACGTATCACATGACTGATCATGCACTGATCACGTGGCTCTCATGCACTGATCACGTGGCTGTCATGCACTGATCACGTGGATATCATGCACTGATCATGTGGCTGATCACACACGTATCACATGACTGATCATGCACTGATCACGTGGCTATCATGCACTGATCACGTGGCTATCATGCACTGATCACGTGGCTTATCAGGCAATGATCACGTAGCTACCATGTACTGGTCACGTAACTGATCATGCACTGAGCACGTAATTGATCATGCACTGATCACGTGGCTGATCATGCACTGATCACGTGGCTGATCATACACTGATCACATAACTGATCATGCACTGATCACGTGACTGATCATGCACTGATCACGTGGCTATCATGCACTGATCACTTGGCTGGACATACACTGATCACGTGCCTGGTCATGCACTGATCACGTGGCTGATCATGCACTGATCACGTGACTGATCATGCACTGATCACGTGTCTGATCATGCACTGATCACGTGACTGATCATGCACTGATCACGTGTCTGATCATGCACTGATCACGTGGCTATCATGCACTGCTCACGTGGCTGATCATGCAATGATCACGTAGCTACCATGTACTGGTCACGTGACTGATCATGCACTGATCACGTGACTGATCATGCACTGATCACGTGGCTATCATGAACTGCTCACGTGGCTGATCATGCAATGATCATGTAGCTACCATGTACAGGTCACGTGAATGATCATACACCGATCAGGTGACTGATCATGCACTGATCACGTGGCTATCATGCACTGATCACGAGACTGATCATGCACTGTTCACGTCTATATCATGCACTGATCACATGACTGCCCGTGCACTGATCACGTGGATGATCATACACTAATCTTGTGACAGATCATGCACTGATCACGTGGCTGATCATGCACTGATACCGTGACTGAGCATGGACTGATCACATGACTATCATGTAGTGATCACGTGACTTAATGGCGCTGATCATGTGACTGATCATGCGCTGATCATGTTTGCTATCATACACTGATCATGTGCCTCTGGAGGCAATAAACAAAGAGCTGAGTAGGCACGAATCAAACAGTCAGCAGGCAATAATCATGGAACACAGGTGTGAGGAATCATGCTGCTCAGCTGGCAATAATCAAGCAGCTGAGCAGGCAGGAATTACGCAGCACAGCTGGCAATTGTCAAGCAGATGACAGGCAGGAATCGTGCAGCTCAGCTGGCAATTGTCAAGCAGATGAGCAGACAGTAATCACGCAGCTCAGCAGGCCCAGATCACGTGACTGAGCATGCACTGTTCACGTGGCTGATCATACACTGATCACGTGATGATCATGTACTGATCACTTGGATATCATGCACTGATCACGTGGCTGATCATACACTGTTCACGTGTCTGACCATGCACTGATCACGTGGCTGATCATACACTGCTCACGTAACTGATCATGCACTGATCACGTGGCTATCATGCACTGATCACGTGGCTGAACATGCACTGTTCACGTGGCTGATCACACACCTGTCACGTGACATATCATGCACTGATCACGTGGCACTCATGCACTGATCACGTGGCTGATCATACTCTGCTCACGTAACTCATGCACACATCACGTGGCTATCATGCACTGCTCACGTGGCTCGTCATGGAATGATCACGTAGCAACCATATACTGGTAACGTGACTGATCATGCAAAGATCACGTAAATGATCATGCACTGTTCACGTGACTGATCATGTACTGATCACGTGACTGATCATGCACTGACCACGTGGCTATCATGCTCTGCTCACGTGGCTGATCATGCAACGATCACGTAGCAACCATGTACTGGTCACGTGACTGATCATGCACTGATCACGTAATTGATCCTGCACTGATCACGTGGCTCATCATGCACTGATCACGTGGCTGATCACACATGTATCACGTGACTGATCATGCACTGATCCCGTGGCTCTCATGCACTGATCACGTGGCTGTCATGCACTGATCACGTGGATATCATGCACTGATCATGTGGCTGATCACACACGTATCACATGACTGATCATGCACTGATCACGTGGCTATCATGCACTGATCACGTGGCTATCATGCACTGATCACGTGGCTTATCAGGCAATGATCACGTAGCTACCATGTACTGGTCACGTAACTGATCATGCACTGAGCACGTAATTGATCATGCACTGATCATGTGGCTGATCATGCACTGATCACGTGGCTGATCATACACTGATCACATAACTGATCATGCACTGATCACGTGACTGATCATGCACTGATCACGTGGCTATCATGCACTGATCACTTGGCTGGACATACACTGATCACGTGCCTGGTCATGCACTGATCACGTGGCTGATCATGCACTGATCACGTGACTGATCATGCACTGATCTCGTGTCTGATCATGCACTGATCACGTGGCTATCATGCACTGCTCACGTGGCTGATCATGCCATGATCACGCAGCTACCATGTACTGGTCACATGACTGATCATGCACTGATCACGTGACTGATCATGCAGTGATCACGTGGCTATCATGAACTACTCACGTGGCTGATCATGCAATGATCATGTAGCTACCATGTACAGGTCACGTGAATGATCATACACCCATCAGGTGACTGATCATGCACTGATCACGTGGCTGATCATGCACGGATCACGAGACTGATCATGCACTGATCACGTGGCTGATCATGCACTGATCACGTGACTGCTCGTGCACTGATCACGTGGATGATCATGCACTGATCACGTGACTGATCATGCACTGATCACGTGGCTGATCATGCACTGATCACGTGACTATCATGCACTGATCACGTGACATCATGCACTGATCACGTGACTGATCATGCTCTGATCACGTAACTCATGCACTCATCACGTGGCTATCATGCACTGCTCACGTGGCTGCTCATGGAATGATCACGTAGCAACCATATACTGGTCACGTGACTGATCATGCAAAGATCACGTGAATGATCATGCACTGTTCACGTGGCTGATCATGCACTGATCACGTGACTGATCATGCACTGACCACGTGGCTATCATGCACTGCTCACGTGGCTGATCATGCAACGATCACGTGGCTACCATGTACTGATCACGTGACTGATCATGCACTGATCACGTAATTGATCATGCACTGATCACGTGGCTATCATGCACTGATCACGTGGCTGATCATGCACATGTATCACGTGGCTGATCATGCACTGATCACGTGACTATCATGCACTGATCACGTGGCTGTCATGCACTGATCACGTGGCTATCATGCACTGATCACGTGGCTGATCACACACTATCACGTGACTGATCATGCACTGATCACGTGGCTGTCATGCACTGATCACGTGGCTGATCATGCACTGATCACGTGGCTGATCATGCACTGATCACGTGGCTGATCATGCACGTATCACATGACTGATCATGCACTGATCACGTGACTATCATGCACTGATCACGTGGCTATCATGCTCTGATCACGTGGCTGATCAGGCAATGATCACGTAGCTACCATGTACTGGTCACGTGACTGATCATGCACTGATCACGTAATTGATCATGCACTGATCACGTGGCTGATCATGCACTGATCACGTGGCTGATCATGCACTGATCACGTAACTGATCATGCACTGATCACGTGACTGATCATGCACTGATCACGTGGCATCATGCACTGATCACTGGCTGGACATACACTGATCACGTGCCTGATCATGCACTGATCACGTGGCTGATCATGCACTGATCACGTGGCTGATCATGCACTGATCACGTGGCTGATCATGCACTGATCACGTGACTGATCATGCACTGATCACGTGTCTGATCATGCACTGATCACGTGGCTATCATGCACTGCTCACGTGGCTGATCATGCCATGATCACGCAGCTACCATGTACTGGTCACGTGACTGATCATGCACTGATCACGTGACTGATCATGCAGTGATCACGTGGCTATCATGCACTACTCACGTGGCTGATCATGCAATGATCATGTAGCTACCATGTACTGGTCACGTGAATGATCATGCACCCATCAGGTGACTGATCATGCACTGATCACGTGGCTATCATGCACTGATCACGAGACTGATCATGCACTGTTCACGTCTATATCATGCACTGATCACGTGACTGCCCGTGCACTGATCACGTGGATGATCATACACTAATCTTGTGACAGATCATGCACTGATCACGTGGCTGATCATGCACTGATACCGTGACTGAGCATGGACTGATCACGTGACTATCATGTAGTGATCACGTGACTTAATGGCGCTGATCATGTGACTGATCATGCACTGATCATGTTTGCTATCATGCACTGATCATGTGCCTCTGGAGGCAATAAACAAAGAGCTGAGTAGGCACGAATCAAACAGTCAGCAGGCAATAATCATGGAACTCAGGTGTGAGGAATCATGCTGCTCAGCTGGCAATAATCAAGCAGCTGAGCAGGCAGGAATTACGCAGCACAGCTGGCAATTGTCAAGCAGATGACAGGCAGGAATCGTGCAGCTCAGCTGGCAATTGTCAAGCAGATGAGCAGACAGTAATCACGCAGCTCAGCAGGCCCAGATCACGTGACTGAGCATGCACTGTTCACGTGGCTGATCATACACTGATCACGTGATGATCATGCACTGATCACTTGGATATCATGCACTGATCACGTGGCTGATCATACACTGTTCACGTGTCTGACCATGCACTGATCACGTGGCTGATCATACACTGCTCACGTAACTGATCATGCACTGATCACGTGGCTATCATGCACTGATCACGTGGCTGAACATGCACTGTTCACGTGGCTGATCACACACCTGTCACGTGGCATATCATGCACTGATCACGTGGCACTCATGCACTGATCACGTGGCTGATCATACTCTGCTCACGTAACTCATGCACACATCACGTGGCTATCATGCACTGCTCACGTGGCTCGTCATGGAATGATCACGTAGCAACCACATACTGGTAACGTGACTGATCATGCAAAGATCACGTAAATGATCATGCACTGTTCACGTGGCTGATCATGTACTGATCACGTGACTGATCATGCACTGACCACGTGGCTATCATGCTCTGCTCACGTGGCTGATCATGCAACGATCACGTAGCAACCATGTACTGGTCACGTGACTGATCATGCACTGATCACGTAATTGATCCTGCACTGATCACGTGGCTCATCATGCACTGATCACGTGGCTGATCACACATGTATCACGTGACTGATCATGCACTGATCCCGTGGCTCTCATGCACTGATCACGTGGCTGTCATGCACTGATCACGTGGATATCATGCACTGATCACGTGGCTGATCACACACGTATCACATGACTGATCATGCACTGATCACGTGGCTATCATGCACTGATCACGTGGCTATCATGCACTGATCACGTGGCTTATCAGGCAATGATCACGTAGCTACCATGTACTGGTCACGTAACTGATCATGCACTGAGCACGTAATTGATCATGCACTGATCATGTGGCTGATCATGCACTGATCACGTGGCTGATCATACACTGATCACGTAACTGATCATGCACTGATCACGTGACTGATCATGCACTGATCACGTGGCTATCATGCACTGATCACTTGGCTGGACATACACTGATCACGTGCCTGGTCATGCACTGATCACGTGGCTGATCATGCACTGATCACGTGACTGATCATGCACTGATCTCGTGTCTGATCATGCACTGATCACGTGGCTATCATGCACTGCTCACGTGGCTGATCATGCCATGATCACGCAGCTACCATGTACTGGTCACATGACTGATCATGCACTGATCACGTGACTGATCATGCAGTGATCACGTGGCTATCATGAACTACTCACGTGGCTGATCATGCAATGATCATGTAGCTACCATGTACAGGTCACGTGAATGATCATACACCCATCAGGTGACTGATCATGCACTGATCACGTGGCTATCATGCACGGATCACGAGACTGATCATGCACTGTTCACGTCTATATCATGCACTGATCACATGACTGCCCGTGCACTGATCACGTGGATGATCATACACTAATCTTGTGACAGATCATGCACTGATCACGTGGCTGATCATGCACTGATACCGTGACTGAGCATGGACTGATCACATGACTATCATGTAGTGATCACGTGACTTAATGGCGCTGATCATGTGACTGATCATGCGCTGATCATGTTTGCTATCATACACTGATCATGTGCCTCTGGAGGCAATAAACAAAGAGCTGAGTAGGCACGAATCAAACAGTCAGCAGGCAATAATCATGGAACTCAGGTGTGAGGAATCATGCTGCTCAGCTGGCAATAATCAAGCAGCTGAGCAGGCAGGAATTACGCAGCACAGCTGGCAATTGTCAAGCAGATGACAGGCAGGAATCGTGCAGCTCAGCTGGCAATTGTCAAGCAGATGAGCAGACAGTAATCACGCAGCTCAGCAGGCCCAGATCACGTGACTGAGCATGCACTGTTCACGTGGCTGATCATACACTGATCACGTGATGATCATGTACTGATCACTTGGATATCATGCACTGATCACGTGGCTGATCATACACTGTTCACGTGTCTGACCATGCACTGATCACGTGGCTGATCATACACTGCTCACGTAACTGATCATGCACTGATCACGTGGCTATCATGCACTGATCACGTGGCTGAACATGCACTGTTCACGTGGCTGATCACACACCTGTCACGTGACATATCATGCACTGATCACGTGGCACTCATGCACTGATCACGTGGCTGATCATACTCTGCTCACGTAACTCATGCACACATCACGTGGCTATCATGCACTGCTCACGTGGCTCGTCATGGAATGATCACGTAGCAACCATATACTGGTAACGTGACTGATCATGCAAAGATCACGTAAATGATCATGCACTGTTCACGTGACTGATCATGTACTGATCACGTGACTGATCATGCACTGACCACGTGGCTATCATGCTCTGCTCACGTGGCTGATCATGCAACGATCACGTAGCAACCATGTACTGGTCACGTGACTGATCATGCACTGATCACGTAATTGATCCTGCACTGATCACGTGGCTCATCATGCACTGATCACGTGGCTGATCACACATGTATCACGTGACTGATCATGCACTGATCCCGTGGCTCTCATGCACTGATCACGTGGCTGTCATGCACTGATCACGTGGATATCATGCACTGATCACGTGGCTGATCACACACGTATCACATGACTGATCATGCACTGATCACGTGGCTATCATGCACTGATCACGTGGCTATCATGCACTGATCACGTGGCTTATCAGGCAATGATCACGTAGCTACCATGTACTGGTCACGTGACTGATCATGCACTGATCACGTAATTGATCATGCACTGATCATGTGGCTGATCATGCACTGATCACGTGGCTGATCATACACTGATCACATAACTGATCATGCACTGATCACGTGACTGATCATGCACTGATCACGTGGCTATCATGCACTGATCACTTGGCTGACATACACTGATCACGTGCCTGGTCATGCACTGATCACGTGGCTGATCATGCACTGATCACGTGACTGATCATGCACTGATCTCGTGTCTGATCATGCACTGATCACGTGGCTATCATGCACTGCTCACGTGGCTGATCATGCCATGATCACGCAGCTACCATGTACTGGTCACATGACTGATCATGCACTGATCACGTGACTGATCATGCAGTGATCACGTGGCTATCATGAACTACTCACGTGGCTGATCATGCAATGATCATGTAGCTACCATGTACAGGTCACGTGAATGATCATACACCCATCAGGTGACTGATCATGCACTGATCACGTGGCTATCATGCACTGATCACGAGACTGATCATGCACTGTTCACGTCTATATCATGCACTGATCACATGACTGCCCGTGCACTGATCACGTGGATGATCATACACTAATCTTGTGACAGATCATGCACTGATCACGTGGCTGATCATGCACTGATACCGTGACTGAGCATGGACTGATCACATGACTATCATGTAGTGATCACGTGACTTAATGGCGCTGATCATGTGACTGATCATGCGCTGATCATGTTTGCTATCATACACTGATCATGTGCCTCTGGAGGCAATAAACAAAGAGCTGAGTAGGCACGAATCAAACAGTCAGCAGGCAATAATCATGGAACTCAGGTGTGAGGAATCATGCTGCTCAGCTGGCAATAATCAAGCAGCTGAGCAGGCAGGAATTACGCAGCACAGCTGGCAATTGTCAAGCAGATGACAGGCAGGAATCGTGCAGCTCAGCTGGCAATTGTCAAGCAGATGAGCAGACAGTAATCACGCAGCTCAGCAGGCCCAGATCACGTGACTGAGCATGCACTGTTCACGTGGCTGATCATACACTGATCACGTGATGATCATGCACTGATCACTTGGATATCATGCACTGATCACGTGGCTGATCATACACTGTTCACGTGTCTGACCATGCACTGATCACGTGGCTGATCATACACTGCTCACGTAACTGATCATGCACTGATCACGTGGCTATCATGCACTGATCACGTGGCTGAACATGCACTGTTCACGTGGCTGATCACACACCTGTCACGTGACATATCATGCACTGATCACGTGGCACTCATGCACTGATCACGTGGCTGATCATACTCTGCTCACGTAACTCATGCACACATCACGTGGCTATCATGCACTGCTCACGTGGCTCGTCATGGAATGATCACGTAGCAACCATATACTGGTAACGTGACTGATCATGCAAAGATCACGTAAATGATCATGCACTGTTCACGTGACTGATCATGTACTGATCACGTGACTGATCATGCACTGACCACGTGGCTATCATGCTCTGCTCACGTGGCTGATCATGCAACGATCACGTAGCAACCATGTACTGGTCACGTGACTGATCATGCACTGATCACGTAATTGATCCTGCACTGATCACGTGGCTCATCATGCACTGATCACGTGGCTGATCACACATGTATCACGTGACTGATCATGCACTGATCCCGTGGCTCTCATGCACTGATCACGTGGCTGTCATGCACTGATCACGTGGATATCATGCACTGATCACGTGGCTGATCACACACGTATCACATGACTGATCATGCACTGATCACGTGGCTATCATGCACTGATCACGTGGCTATCATGCACTGATCACGTGGCTTATCAGGCAATGATCACGTAGCTACCATGTACTGGTCACGTAACTGATCATGCACTGAGCACGTAATTGATCATGCACTGATCATGTGGCTGATCATGCACTGATCACGTGGCTGATCATACACTGATCACATAACTGATCATGCACTGATCACGTGACTGATCATGCACTGATCACGTGGCTATCATGCACTGATCACGTGGCTGGACATACACTGATCACGTGACTGGTCATGCACTGATCACGTGGCTGATCATGCACTGATCACGTGGCTGATCATGCACTGATCACGTGTGATCATGCACTGATCACGTGACTGATCATGCACTGATCTCGTGTCTGATCATGCACTGATCACGTGGCTATCATGCACTGCTCACGTGGCTGATCATGCCATGATCACGCAGCTACCATGTACTGGTCACATGACTGATCATGCACTGATCACGTGACTGATCATGCAGTGATCACGTGGCTATCATGAACTACTCACGTGGCTGATCATGCAATGATCATGTAGCTACCATGTACAGGTCACGTGAATGATCATACACCCATCAGGTGACTGATCATGCACTGATCACGTGGCTATCATGCACTGATCACGAGACTGATCATGCACTGTTCACGTCTATATCATGCACTGATCACATGACTGCCCGTGCACTGATCACGTGGATGATCATACACTAATCTTGTGACAGATCATGCACTGATCACGTGGCTGATCATGCACTGATACCGTGACTGAGCATGGACTGATCACATGACTATCATGTAGTGATCACGTGACTTAATGGCGCTGATCATGTGACTGATCATGCGCTGATCATGTTTGCTATCATACACTGATCATGTGCCTCTGGAGGCAATAAACAAAGAGCTGAGTAGGCACGAATCAAACAGTCAGCAGGCAATAATCATGGAACTCAGGTGTGAGGAATCATGCTGCTCAGCTGGCAATAATCAAGCAGCTGAGCAGGCAGGAATTACGCAGCACAGCTGGCAATTGTCAAGCAGATGACAGGCAGGAATCGTGCAGCTCAGCTGGCAATTGTCAAGCAGATGAGCAGACAGTAATCACGCAGCTCAGCAGGCCCAGATCACGTGACTGAGCATGCACTGTTCACGTGGCTGATCATACACTGATCACGTGATGATCATGTACTGATCACTTGGATATCATGCACTGATCACGTGGCTGATCATACACTGTTCACGTGTCTGACCATGCACTGATCACGTGGCTGATCATACACTGCTCACGTAACTGATCATGCACTGATCACGTGGCTATCATGCACTGATCACGTGGCTGAACATGCACTGTTCACGTGGCTGATCACACACCTGTCACGTGACATATCATGCACTGATCACGTGGCACTCATGCACTGATCACGTGGCTGATCATACTCTGCTCACGTAACTCATGCACACATCACGTGGCTATCATGCACTGCTCACGTGGCTCGTCATGGAATGATCACGTAGCAACCATATACTGGTAACGTGACTGATCATGCAAAGATCACGTAAATGATCATGCACTGTTCACGTGACTGATCATGTACTGATCACGTGACTGATCATGCACTGACCACGTGGCTATCATGCTCTGCTCACGTGGCTGATCATGCAACGATCACGTAGCAACCATGTACTGGTCACGTGACTGATCATGCACTGATCACGTAATTGATCCTGCACTGATCACGTGGCTCATCATGCACTGATCACGTGGCTGATCACACATGTATCACGTGACTGATCATGCACTGATCCCGTGGCTCTCATGCACTGATCACGTGGCTGTCATGCACTGATCACGTGGATATCATGCACTGATCACGTGGCTGATCACACACGTATCACATGACTGATCATGCACTGATCACGTGGCTATCATGCACTGATCACGTGGCTATCATGCACTGATCACGTGGCTGATCAGGCAATGATCACGTAGCTACCATGTACTGGTCACGTGACTGATCATGCACTGAGCACGTAATTGATCATGCACTGATCATGTGGCTGATCATGCACTGATCACGTGGCTGATCATACACTGATCACATAACTGATCATGCACTGATCACGTGACTGATCATGCACTGATCACGTGGCTATCATGCACTGATCACTTGGCTGGACATGCACTGATCACGTGCCTGGTCATGCACTGATCACGTGGCTGATCATGCACTGATCACGTGACTGATGCACTGATCACGTGGCTGATCATGCACTGATCACGTGACTGATCATGCACTGATCTCGTGTCTGATCATGCACTGATCACGTGGCTATCATGCACTGCTCACGTGGCTGATCATGCCATGATCACGCAGCTACCATGTACTGGTCACATGACTGATCATGCACTGATCACGTGACTGATCATGCAGTGATCACGTGGCTATCATGAACTACTCACGTGGCTGATCATGCAATGATCATGTAGCTACCATGTACAGGTCACGTGAATGATCATACACCCATCAGGTGACTGATCATGCACTGATCACGTGGCTATCATGCACTGATCACGAGACTGATCATGCACTGTTCACGTCTATATCATGCACTGATCACATGACTGCCCGTGCACTGATCACGTGGATGATCATACACTAATCTTGTGACAGATCATGCACTGATCACGTGGCTGATCATGCACTGATACCGTGACTGAGCATGGACTGATCACATGACTATCATGTAGTGATCACGTGACTTAATGGCGCTGATCATGTGACTGATCATGCGCTGATCATGTTTGCTATCATACACTGATCATGTGCCTCTGGAGGCAATAAACAAAGAGCTGAGTAGGCACGAATCAAACAGTCAGCAGGCAATAATCATGGAACACAGGTGTGAGGAATCATGCTGCTCAGCTGGCAATAATCAAGCAGCTGAGCAGGCAGGAATTACGCAGCACAGCTGGCAATTGTCAAGCAGATGACAGGCAGGAATCGTGCAGCTCAGCTGGCAATTGTCAAGCAGATGAGCAGACAGTAATCACGCAGCTCAGCAGGCCCAGATCACGTGACTGAGCATGCACTGTTCACGTGGCTGATCATACACTGATCACGTGATGATCATGTACTGATCACTTGGATATCATGCACTGATCACGTGGCTGATCATACACTGTTCACGTGTCTGACCATGCACTGATCACGTGGCTGATCATACACTGCTCACGTAACTGATCATGCACTGATCACGTGGCTATCATGCACTGATCACGTGGCTGAACATGCACTGTTCACGTGGCTGATCACACACCTGTCACGTGACATATCATGCACTGATCACGTGGCACTCATGCACTGATCACGTGGCTGATCATACTCTGCTCACGTAACTCATGCACACATCACGTGGCTATCATGCACTGCTCACGTGGCTCGTCATGGAATGATCACGTAGCAACCATATACTGGTAACGTGACTGATCATGCAAAGATCACGTAAATGATCATGCACTGTTCACGTGACTGATCATGTACTGATCACGTGACTGATCATGCACTGACCACGTGGCTATCATGCTCTGCTCACGTGGCTGATCATGCAACGATCACGTAGCAACCATGTACTGGTCACGTGACTGATCATGCACTGATCACGTAATTGATCCTGCACTGATCACGTGGCTCATCATGCACTGATCACGTGGCTGATCACACATGTATCACGTGACTGATCATGCACTGATCCCGTGGCTCTCATGCACTGATCACGTGGCTGTCATGCACTGATCACGTGGATATCATGCACTGATCATGTGGCTGATCACACACGTATCACATGACTGATCATGCACTGATCACGTGGCTATCATGCACTGATCACGTGGCTATCATGCACTGATCACGTGGCTGATCAGGCAATGATCACGTAGCTACCATGTACTGGTCACGTGACTGATCATGCACTGAGCACGTAATTGATCATGCACTGATCATGTGGCTGATCATGCACTGATCACGTGGCTGATCATACACTGATCACATAACTGATCATGCACTGATCACGTGACTGATCATGCACTGATCACGTGGCTATCATGCACTGATCACGTGGCTGGACATACACTGATCACGTGCCTGATCATGCACTGATCACGTGGCTGATCATGCACTGATCACGTGACTGATCATGCACTGATCTCGTGTCTGATCATGCACTGATCACGTGGCTATCATGCACTGCTCACGTGGCTGATCATGCCATGATCACGCAGCTACCATGTACTGGTCACATGACTGATCATGCACTGATCACGTGACTGATCATGCAGTGATCACGTGGCTATCATGAACTACTCACGTGGCTGATCATGCAATGATCATGTAGCTACCATGTACAGGTCACGTGAATGATCATACACCCATCAGGTGACTGATCATGCACTGATCACGTGGCTATCATGCACTGATCACGAGACTGATCATGCACTGTTCACGTCTATATCATGCACTGATCACATGACTGCCCGTGCACTGATCACGTGGATGATCATACACTAATCTTGTGACAGATCATGCACTGATCACGTGGCTGATCATGCACTGATACCGTGACTGAGCATGGACTGATCACATGACTATCATGTAGTGATCACGTGACTTAATGGCGCTGATCATGTGACTGATCATGCGCTGATCATGTTTGCTATCATACACTGATCATGTGCCTCTGGAGGCAATAAACAAAGAGCTGAGCGTAGGCACGGAAATCAAACAGTCAGCAGGCAATAATCATGGAACTCAGGTGTGAGGAATCATGCTGCTCAGCTGGCAATAATCAAGCACTGAGCAGGCAGGAAGTATGCAGCACAGCTGGCAATTGTCAAGCAGATGATCAGGCAGGAATCGTGCAGCTCAGCCAC